>NC_052157.1:54309477-54387180 GCF_902713615.1 Scyliorhinus canicula
CTCGGGAGGGACTGGCCCGCGATCGGTACCCACCGATTGTCGGGCCGGCGTCTCCAAGAGACGCACTCTTACCCGTCCGCTGCCCCGCTAGATCAAGCTGCCACGTCTTGCAGGCCAGCGGAGGTGAAGACGGCAACCGCGCATGCGCAGCTGATGTCATTAGGCGCCACCGGCTGCATCATTCTCGGCGCGCCGCCTTGACGCCAGCGTCAAGGCCCGGCGGCCGAGATTTACGGAACGCCACCCCTAGCCCCCTGGGGGGGGGGAGAATAGGGGGCGAGGAGCGGCCTCCGACGCTGTGCTGAAACACTCCGGGTTTTACGACGGCGTCGGCCTTGCGGAGAATTACGCCCACTGACTCTCACTGGGGTACGGGTTCCACACACACTGACTCACTGGGGTATGGGTTACACACACACTGACTCTCACTGGGGTACAGGTTCCACACACACTGACTCTCACTGGGGTACAGGTTCCACACACACTGACTCTCACTGGGGTACAGGTTCCACACACACTGACTCTCACTGGGGTACGGGTTCCACACACACTGACCCTCACTGGGGTACGGGTTCCACACACACTGACTCTCACTGGGGTACGGGTTCCACACACACTGACTCTCACTGGGGTACGGGTTCCACACACACTGACTCTCACTGGGGTATGGATTCCACACACACTGACTCTCACTGGGGTACGGGTTCCACACACACTGACTCTCACTGGGGTACGGGGTCCACACACACTGACTCTCACTGGGGTACGGGTTCCACACACACTGACTCACTGGGGTATGGGTTACACACACACTGACTCTCACTGGGGGTACAGGTTCCACACACACTGACTCTCACTGGGGTACAGGTTCCACACACACTGACTCTCACTGGGGTACGGGTTCCACACACACTGACTCTCACTGGGGTACGGGTTCCACACACACTGACTCACACTGGGGTACGGGTTCTACACACACTGACTCTCACTGGGGTACGGGTTCCACACACACTGACTCTCACTGGGGTACGGGTTCCACACACACAGACTCTCACTGGGGTACGGGATCCACAAACACTGACTCTCACTGGGGTACAGGTTCCACACACACTGACTCTCACTGGGGTACGGGATCCACAAACACTGACTCTCACTGGGGTACGGGATCCACAAACACTGACTCTCACTGGGGTACGGGTTCCACACACACTGACTCTCACTGGGGTTCGGGTTCCACACACACTGACTCTCACTGGGGTATGGGATCCACACACACTGACTCTCACTGGGGTACAGGTTCCACACACACTGACTCTCACTGAGATACAGGTTCCACACACACTGACTCTCACTGGGGTACGGGTTCCACACACACTGACTCTCACTGGGGTACGGGTTCCACACACACTGACTCTCACTGGGGTACGGGTTCCACACACACTGACTTTCTCTGGGGTACAGGTTAAAATCATAGAAAATAGAAGCCGGAGGAGGTCATTTGGCCCTTCGAGCCTGCTCCACCATTCATTAAGTGGCTCATCAAGTTTAATAACCTGATCGCGCCTTCCCGCCCATATCCCTTGATCCCTTTAGCCCAAAAACAATATGTAATTCCTTCTTGAAATTGCACAATGTTTTGGCCTCAATACTTTCTGTCGTACTGAATTCCACAGATTCACCACTCTCTGGGTGAAGAAAGTTCTCCACACCTCAGTCCTAAAAGATTTACCTCTTTCCCTCAAGCTATGGCCCGTCGTATTGGATTCCCCCACCATCGGGAACATTCTTTCTGAATCTACCCTATCTAATCCGGTTAGCAATTTGTATGTTTCTATGAGATCCCCTCTCACTCTTCTAAACTCCAATGAATATAATCAGCCTGATAAACCTTCCCTGCACTCTCTCCATCGTAAGAACATTCTTCCTCAGTTAACAACACCAAAACTGCACACAATACTCCAGCTGTGGCCTCACCAATGTCCTATACAATTGCAGAAAAACATCTCTATCCTTTACTCAAATCCTCTTGCTATGAAGGCCAACATACCATTTGCCTCCTTTACTGCCTGCTGTACCTGTGTGATTATTTTCAGCGACTGATGCACAAGGACACCAAAGTCTCTGAGTATCCACCTCTCTCAATTTACACCATTTAAATAATAATCGGCCTTCCTATTTTTTGCTACAGAAGCGGATAACCTCACATTTATCCACATTATACTGCATCTGCCATGCATGTGTCCGCTCTCTCAGCCTGTCCAAATCTCGCTGAAGCATCTCTGCATCATCTTCACAGCTCACCCTCCCACCCAACTTTGTATTATCTGCAATTTGGAGATAATACATTTAGTTCTCTCATCCAAATCATTAGAATATAATGTGAACAGTTGGGGTCCGAGCACAGATCCCAACCAGTCACTGCCTGCCAATCAGAAAAAAGACCCATTTATTCCAACTTTTTGCTTCCTGTCTGCTAACCAGCTTTCTATCCATCTCAAGACACTACCCGTAATCTCATGAGTTTTAACTTTACATATTAATTTGCTATGCGAGACCTTGTTGAAAGCCTTCTGAAAGTCTAAATAAACCACATCCACCGGTTCTCCCTGGTCAACTCTACTAGTTACATCTTCAAAGAATTCTCGTAGATTTGTCAAGCATAATTTCCCTTTGGTGAATCCATGCTGACTTTGTCTGATTATAGCACTGCTTTCCAAAGGCTGTGCTATGAAATCCCTTACAATGGACTCCAGCAACTTCCCTACAACCGACGTTAAGCTCTTTGATCTATTTTCTCTCTTCCTCGCTTTTTGAATAGCGGGGTTATATTACCTACCCTCCAATCTGTAGGAACCATTCCAAAGTCCAAAGAATTTTGGAAAATGACCACCAATGGATCTACTATTTCTAGGGCTACTTCCGTAAATACTCTGGGATGAAGACTATCAGGCCCTGGAGATTTGTCCGCCTTCAATCCCATTAGTCTCCACAAAACCATTTCTTTACTAATACTAATTTCCTTCAACTCCTCATTAAAACTTGTGCTTCTCAGAACTTTTGGTGCATTACTCATGCCTTCCTTTGTGAAAACAGAAGCAAAGTATGAATTTAGTTCCTCAGCCATTTCTTTGTTTCCAGTTATGAACTTCCCCGTTTCTGACTGTAAGGGGCCGACTTTAATTTTTATCAATTTTTTCTCTTTTTAAAAAAAAAAAGTTTTTATTCAGATTTTCACAAAATATCAATAACAGAAAATATTAACCAAAAAAAAAAATCAACAACTAGGATAAACAAAAAAGAACAAACCCTCCCCTCCCCCCTGCCCCCCGTTAAATACAAAAAAGAAGAAAGAGATTAACACCCGACATAACCACGCCCCTTCAACCCAACCCACAGAAACGACGACCCCCCCACCCCCGGGCTGCTGCTGCTGCTGCCGGCCTTTTTTTCCTACCGTTCTGCCAGGAAATCTAGGAAAGACTGCCACCGCCTGAAAAACTCCTGTACTGATCCCGTCAGGGCAAATTTCACCCTCTCCAATTTGATGAACCCCGCCATATCGTTGATCCAGGCCTCCAGGCTTGGGGGCCTCGTATCCTTCCACTGTAGCAAGATCCTCCGCCGGGCTACTAGGGACGCAAAGGCCAGGACATTGGCCTCTTTCGCCTCCTGCACTCCCGGCTCCACTGCAACCCCAAATATTGCGAGTCCCCAGCCTGGCTTGACCCTGGATCCTACCACCCTTGACACCGTGCTTGCTACCCCCTTCCAAAATTCCCCCAGCGCTGGGCATGCCCAGAACATATGGGCATGGTTCGCTGGGCTCCCCGAACACCTAGTACACCTGTCTTCGCCCCCAAAGAACCTACTCATCCTCGTCCAGGTCATATGAGCCCTATGTAGCACCTTGAACTGTATGAGGCTAAGCCTCGCACATGAAGAGGAGGAGTTCACTCTTTCCAGGGCATCCGCCCACGTCCCCTCCTCAATCTCCTCACCCAGCTCCTCTTCCCATTCACCCTTAGGCTCCTCCACCGAGGCCTTGTCTACCTCCTGCATCACTTGGTACATGTCCGAAATCCTCCCCCCTCCAACCCACACCTCCGAAAGCACCCTGTCCTGGACCCCACGTGGGGGCAACAGAGGGAACCCCGCCACCTGCTGCCTGGCCAACGCCCTTACCTGCATATATTAAAAATGTTCCCCGGGGGGAGCCCGAAATTCTCCTCTAAACTCACCTAGGCTCGCAAACTTCCCATCTACAAACAGGTCCCTCAACCTCCTAACACCTGCCCTGTGCCAACTCAGGAACCCACCATCGATTCTCCCTGGAACAAACCGGTGGTTCCCCCGTATCGGGGACCCCATCGAGACCCCCACCTCCCCCCTGTGCCGTCTCCATTGCCCCCAAATTTTGAGGGTAGCCGCCACCACCGGTCTCGTGGTATACCTCGTTGGAGGGAGCGGCAACGGCGCCGTTACAAGCGCCTCCAGGCTCGTGTCCACACAGGGCGCCATCTCCATCCTCTTCCATGCTGCCCCTTCCCCGTCCATTACCCACTTACGCACCATCGCTGCGTTGGCAGCCCACAATATTTTCTCTTTACATACCTAATAGAAACTTTATAGACAATTTTTAATTTTCCAAGCTAGGTTACTTTCAAATTGTATTTTCCCCTTCTTAGTCAATCCCTTGGTCTACCTTCGCTGAATTTTAAACTGTTCCCAATCCTTAGGTCTATTTCTTTTTATAGCTAATTTGTATGTCTCTGCATTGAATCTAATGCTATCTCTAATTTCCCTTGTAAGCCATGGTTTGGCCACAGTACCCTTTTTATTTTTTAAAAATAAATTTAGAATACCCAATTATTTTTCTTTTTCCAATTAAGGGGCAATTTAGCATGGCCAATTCACCTAACCTGCACATCTTTGGGTTATGGGGGTGAAACCCACGCAGACACAGGGAGAATGTGCAACTTCGCACAGAGAGTGACCCGGGCCGGGATCGAACCTGGGTCCTCAGTGCTGTGGGCAGCAGTGCTAACCACTGCGTCATCCGTTCCCTTTCTACTCTTGCGCCAAATAGGAATAAGTAACTTTGGGAGTTCACCTATTCGTTCCTTGAATGCCTGCCATTGCCTGTCCACTGTCCTTCCTTTCAGTAATGTTTCCCAGTCAGTCATAGCCACCTCATTCCTCAAACCATTACAGTTACTTTTATTGAGTTCCAGGACCTTGGTCTCAGAATCAATTACCTCACTACTCTACCATATTATGGTCACTCATCCCCAAGGATTCTCTCACAACTAGATTGCCAACTAATCCTTTCTCATTGCACAACACTCAGTCCAAAACGGCCTGTTTCCTTGTTGGTTCCTCAACATACTGGTTCAGAAAACCATCCCGCATGCACTCCAGAAATTCCTCCTCTATCGTACTGTGGCTAATTTGAGTCACCCAATCTATATGCAGATTAAAGTCACCCATAATCACAAATGTTTCTTTATCATATGCATCGCTGATTTTCTGTCCAATGCTATTTCCAACATTACCACTGCAGTTTGGTGGTCTGCATACCACTCCCTCGAATGTTTTTTGCCTTTTGATGTTTCCTAAATAGGCCCAGACAGGTTCCACATCATCTGCACTAATATCTTCCCTCAATATTGTATCAATATCTTCCTTAATCAACAATGCAACTCCACCATCTTTTCCTTTCTGTCTGTCCTTCCTGTAACCGAATAGCCCACAGTGTTTAGTTCCCACCCTTGGTCCATATCTCTGTAATCCCAACAATATCATAACCCTTTACATCTATCTGCACAACTAATTCATGCATTTTATTTTGAATGCTCTGCGCGTTCAGGTACAAAACCTTGGGATCCACAATTGGTACTTACGGCAGGATGCCGCCTTTCGCCAGTTTTTCACAGTGATTCCCTCCTTCTGACACTCTGTGGCATACGCTGCCAGGGCCTGACACAACATGCTCTTCCTCCCTTGATTCAAACAGACATCATACACACAGCTGTCGAAGAAGGGTCTGTGGTCAACCTTTTCGTGGCAGTCCTTGAAGAGTTCCTCCAGCCTGCCACAGTACGTCTGACTCTTGTACAGATTCTGATGCTCGTCAGAGCAGGTGGGGCAGTAACCACGGCAATAATCCCAGCAGAAGGGGTCCCTGTCGTTGACCTTCCAGCTGCCGGCCCACTGCACCACCGACGAAACACTGGTGCCATTTGGAAACAACTTGTCATCGCTCTTTTTGCCATTGAAGTTTCCACACAGACCACAGAGGTTCCCAAAGTAACTGCTCGGGATCTCAACGATCAGGTACCAGTTCCAGTCATAGAACACCATCAGACCAAAATCTGTCTCGAGAACAGCGTACGCTCCACTCTGAAAAACACGCAGCTTCCCATCGACCAACGTCACTGGGAGACTCGTTCGGATATCATCAACCTGGATAGAAGGAAAAAGCTTTCAAAATGGTCCTTCAGGAGCACAGTAAATACATTACAGTGAGATACAGATTAAAGCTCCCCCAATACTGTCCCCATCATACACACCCTGGACAGGTTCAGCAGGGGGTTAGATACAGAGTAAAGCTCCAACTACACTGTCTCCATCAAACACTCCCAGGACAGGTACAGCACGGTGTTAGATACAGAGTAAAGCTCCAACTACACTGTCTCCATCAAACACTCCCAGGACAGGT
This sequence comes from Scyliorhinus canicula, assembly GCF_902713615.1. NCBI lineage: Eukaryota > Metazoa > Chordata > Chondrichthyes > Carcharhiniformes > Scyliorhinidae > Scyliorhinus > Scyliorhinus canicula. Next base: position 54,316,196 of record NC_052157.1, read on the forward strand.
ACAGCACGGGGTTAGATACAGAGTAAAGCTCCCTCTACACTGTCCTCATCAAACACTCCCAGGACAGGTACAGCACAGGGTTAGATACAGAGTAAAGCTCGTGCTGCACTATCCCGATCAAACACTCCCAGGACAGCTACAGATCACGGTTAGATACAGAGTAAAGCTCCCTCTACACCAGTGTTCTTCAATGTTGGGGGCGCGACCCGCGGGTGGGTCGTGGGTGGGTGTCGGCAGGGTCGCAGAGCCGTTGTCCGCGGTGCTCCTGATCGCGCAATCACCACGTACCAGCCGAGTTTTAACAACGGCGACTGCAAGCGGCCGGGAACATGTTAAAAAAATTTGGCAGCATTGCGCATGCGCGCACGATAATTGGTACGCATGCGCCAATCGGGCATGCATGCACAGTGCGACTGCATTTTTTTTAACGGTTGCAGCTTTTTGTTTTACAAGCTCTGCAGTGGTTTTTATTCATTTATTTTATTCATTTTTTTTTACAAATTTGGTGGGGGGGAGGGGTTTATTCATTTTTTTCATTTATTTTATTCATTTTATTTTATTTCCAAGTTCAGGCCAGTTTTATTCATTTTTTTTCATTTATTTTACTCATTTTATTTTTTTTTACAAGTTCTGGGGTAGGGTTTATTTGATAAATCTTTACAGGAAAAAAATGCAGAACTTTGGACAGATGGAGACTCCATACTTTCCGACACCGGAAGGCTTCACCTTCATCCAACAGGTTCCATTGGAGGAGCGTGGACGAGGGCCAAAGGGATCCAAAACCATTTCCTCCATTTCTGTCAGCAGCAAACAAGGTAAGAGAAAATGATTGGTCGTGCAGGTCGGCCGGTGTGGGTCGCTAAGCTCGGCCGGTGAGGGTCGCGAAGGTCGGCCGGTGTGGGTCGCTAAGGTCGGCCGGTGTGGGTCGCGAGGGTCGGCCGGTGTGGGTTGCGAAGGTCGGCCGGTGTGGGTCGCGAAGGTCGGCAGGTGTGGGTCGCTAAGGTCGGCCGGTGAGGGTCGCGAAGGTCGGCCGGTGTGCGTCGCGAAGGTGGGCCGGTGTGGGTCGCTAAGCTCGGCCGGTGAGGGTCGCGAAGGTCGGCCGGTGTGGGTCGCTAAGGTCGGCCGGTGAGGGTCGCGAAGGTCGGCCGGTGTGGGTCGCTAAGGTCGGCCGGTGTGGGTCGCGAAGGTCGGCCGGTGTGCATCGCGAAGGTCGGCCGGTGTGGGTCGCTAAGGTCGGCCGGTGTGGGTCGCTAAGGTGGGCCGGTGTGGGTCGCGAAGGTCGGCCGTGTGGGTCGCGAAGGTCGGCCGGTGAGGGTCGCGAAGGTCGGCCGGTGTGGGTCGCTAAGGTCGGCCGTGTGGGTCGCTAAGGTGGGCCGGTGTGGGTCCCGAAGGTTGGCCGGTGTGCGTCGCGAAGGTCGGCCGGTTGGTAGAAATGGGTCCCCGGAAAAAAAGTTTGAAGAACACTGCTCTACACTATCCCCACCAAACACTCCCAGGACAGGTACAGCACGGTGTTAGATACAGAGTAAAGCTTCCTCTACACTGTCCCCATCAAACACTCTCAGGACAGGTACAGCATTGGGTTAGATGCAGAGTAAAGCTTCCTCTACATTATCCCCATCAAACACTCCCAGGACAGGTACAGCACGGTGTTAGATGCAGAGTAAAGCTTCCTCTACACTGTCCCCATCAAACACTCCCAGGACAGGTACAGCACGGGGTTAGATGCAGAGTAAAGCTCCCTCTGCACTGTCCCCATCAAACACTCCCAGGACAGGTACAGCACGGTGTTAGATGCAGAGTAAAGCTTCCTCTACACTGTCCCCATCAAACACTCCCAGGACAGGTACAGCATTGGGTTAGATGCAGAGTAAAGCTTCCTCTACACTGTCCCCATCAAACACTCCCAGGACAGGTACAGCACGGTGTTAGATGCAGAGTAAAGCTTCCTCTACACTGTCCCCATCAAACACTCTCAGGACAGGTACAGCACGGCGTTAGATACAGAGTAAAGCTCCCTCTCCACTGTCCCCATCAAACACTCCCAGGACAGGTACAGCACGGGGTTAGATACAGAGTAAAGCTCCCTCTGCACTGTCCCCATCAAACACTCCCAGGACAGGTACAGCACGGGGTTAGATGCAGAGTAAAGCTCACTCTACACTGTCCCCATCAAACACTCCCAGGAAGGTACCACCTGGAGGTTCTCCTCCAAGTCACTCACCACCTTGACCTGGAAATATATTGGACGCATCTTCAATGTCGCTAGCTCAAAATCCTGAAACTCCCTCCCTCACAACCCAATGGTGAACCTACACCACACGGCACTGCAGCTGTTCAAGAAGGTGGCTCACCACCGCCTTCTCCAGGGGCAATTATTGATTGGCAAATGCTGAGCAACACCCACGTCCTGTAAAGGAACAAGAGTTGTAGGGTTTGATTGGGGATGGGGGAACAGGGGAGGCATCTGCCTGAAAGTCTGTGACGATAAGCATTCTGTTATTCTCACCCTGACTTTTCCGATCTCGGATTTGTAGATAGATATCTTGTAGCCATAAACGTTGATGTGAACGATTTTCACGTAGGAGACCGCGGTGTTGCCGCGGATGTCGTTCTTGGCCTCGATCCTGAAGGGGGTCAGGGAGTGGTCGGAACCACAGGTCTCAGAGATGATGTAGGTGCAGGTCCCCTGGAAGTTGAAGTTGAGCAAGTCGAAGGTGTGGTAGTGGGGGTCACCCCACGCCCAGCATTTGCCGTTGTACTGCGGCACGCACTTGGCTTCTCCATTCTCAATCTTGCACGTCTCCTTCACCCGGCACTTGGCATCTTTGCACGGATCTGAGGGCAGCATCAGGCACACAGAGGCAATTAGTTAATTCAGACAGAAGGCAGTGCCCAGCCTCTCCGCCACTACCTCGTCCCGTCTGACAGCTTGTGTACTCGTCGGGCAAAATGGCTGGCAGCACCTTTAACTGCGATGCTAACATTCTTCACAGGAGGGGAGGTCAGACTGAACTCAAGCCATATGTGGAGATACTTGGGACTGGGCGATGCAAAAGCTCAATCAAAAAGGTTGGTTTCCAAGGAGCGTCTTTAAGGAGAAGAGAGAAAGGGAGAAAAAGAGAGATAGTGACGATAGAGAGACAGATAGAGAGAGAGAGACAGAGAGAGAAATAGAGACAGAGAGAGAGACAGAGAGAGAAATAGAGACAGAGAGACAGACAGGCAGCAAGAACGACAGAGAGAAAGACAGAGAGACAGGCAGAGTGACAGGCAGAGATAGAGAGACAGAGAGAGAGCCAGAGAGGGACAGAGAGAGAGAGAAACAGAGAGAGACAGAGAGACAAATAGAGACAGAGAGACAGACAGACAGAGACAGACAGGCAGAGAGACAGGCAGGGAGACAGACAGACAGGCAGGGAGACAGACAGACAAAGAGACAGACAGGGACACAGACAGAGAGAGAGACAGAGAGAGAGACAGACAGGCAGGGACACAGACAGACAGAGAGACAGACAGACAGAGAGACAGACAGGCAGGGAGACAGACAGGCAGGGAGACAGGCAGGCAGGGAGACAGACAGGCAGGGAGACAGACAGGCAGAGAGACAGGCAGGGAGACAGACAGACAGGCAGAGAGACAGACAGGCAGAGAGACAGACAGGCAGCGAGAGAGACAGACAGAGAGACAGACAGGGAGACAGACAGGCAGAGAGGCAGTCAGAGACAGACAGGCAGAGAGACAGACAGGCAGCGAGACAGACAGGAGGCGAGACAGACAGGCAACGAGAGAGACAGGCAGAGAGACAGACAGGGAGAGAGAGAGAGACAGACAGGCAGAGAGACAGGCAGAGACAGACAGGCAGCGAGAGAGACAGACAGGGAGACAGACAGGCAGAGAGACAGATAGGCAGCGAGAGAGACAGGCAGAGAGACAGACAGGGAGACAGACAGGCAGCGAGACAGACAGGCAGCGAGACAGACAGGCAGCGAGACAGACAGGCAGCGAGACAGACAGGCAGCGAGACAGACAGACAGCGAGACAGACAGGCAGCGAGACAGACAGGCAGCGAGACAGACAGGCAGCGAGAGAGACAGGCAGAGAGACAGACAGGGAGACAGACAGGGAGAGAGACAGACAGAGAGAGAGAGACAGACAGAGAGAGAGAGACAGACAGGCAGAGAGACAGGTAGAGAGACAGACAGGCAGAGAGACAGACAGGCAGCGAGACAGACAGACAGCGAGACAGACAGGCAGCGAGACAGACAGGCAGCGAGACAGACAGGCAGCGAGAGAGACAGGCAGAGAGACAGACAGGCAGAGAGACAGGCAGAGAGACAGACAGAGAGACAGACAGGCAGCGAGACAGACAGGCAGCGAGACAGACAGGCAGCGAGACAGACAGGCAGCGAGACAGACAGGCAGCGAGACAGACAGGCAGCGAGACAGACAGACAGCGAGACAGACAGGCAGCGAGACAGGCAGAGAGACAGACAGAGAGACAGACAGGCAGCGAGACAGACAGGCAGCGAGACAGACAGGCAGCGAGACAGACAGGCAGCGAGACAAACAGGCAGCGAGACAGACAGGCAGCGAGACAGACAGGCAGCGAGACAGACAGACAGCGAGACAGACAGGCAGCGAGACAGACAGGCAGCGAGACAGACAGGCAGCGAGAGAGACAGGCAGAGAGACAGACAGGGAGACAGACAGGGAGAGAGACAGACAGAGAGAGAGAGACAGACAGAGAGAGAGAGACAGACAGGCAGAGAGACAGGTAGAGAGACAGACAGGCAGAGAGACAGACAGGGAGACAGACAGGCAGCGAGACAGACAGGCAGCGAGACAGACAGGCAGCGAGACAGACAGGCAGCGAGACAGATAGGCAGCGAGACAGACAGACAGCGGGACAGACAGGCAGCGAGACAGACAGGCAGCGAGACAGACAGGCAGCGAGAGAGACAGGCAGAGAGACAGACAGGGAGACAGACAGGGAGAGAGACAGACAGAGAGAGAGAGACAGACAGAGAGAGAGAGATAGACAGGCAGAGAGACAGGTAGAGAGACAGACAGGCAGAGAGACAGACAGGCAGAGAGACAGACAGAGACAGACAGGCAGCGAGGGAGACAGACAGAGAGACAGACAGGGAGACAGACAGGCAGAGAGACAGACAGGCAGCGAGAGAGACAGGGAGACAGACAGGCAGAGAGGCAGACAGGCAGCGAGAGAGACAGGCAGGGAGACAGACAGACAGGCAGAGAGACAGACAGGCAGCGAGAGAGACAGACAGGCAGAGAGACAGACAGACAGGCAGAGAGACAGACAGGCAGAGAGACAGACAGGCAGCGAGACAGACAAGCAGCGAGAGAGACAGGCAGAGAGACAGACAGGGAGACAGACAGGCAGAGAGACAGACAGGCAGAGAGACAGACAGGCAGAGGGACAGACAGGCAGAGGGACAGACAGGCAGCGAGAGAGACAGGCAGCGAGAGAGACAGGCAGAGAGACAGACAGGCAGAGAGACAGACAGGGAGAGAGACAGACAGGGAGAGAGACAGACACGGAGACAGACAGGGAGACAGACAGGCAGAGAGACAGGCAGAGAGACAGACAGAGACAGACAGGCAGCGAGAGAGACAGACAGACAGGGAGACAGACAGGCAGAGAGACAGACAGGCAGCGAGAGAGGCAGGCAGAGAGACAGACAGGGAGACAGACAGGCAGAGAGGCAGACGAGACAGACAGGCAGTGAGAGAGACAGGTAGAGAGACGCACATAGACAGACAGGAAGTGACAGACGCTGCTTGCTATGCCTGAGACAGGTGCTGTATTGCTCAGGTGAGCTTTAAGGCAGTGGGGCAGATTTCTCCCACCATCCTGCTGTGTGTTTTTCGGCAGCACGGCGTTATCTGGTGGCGAGATTCTCCCTTCCTGTTTGTCAATGCGATTTTCAATTGAAACCTGGGAGTGTGCGGCCGGCGGGAACACATCACTTTTTGCACTGCCTAGTTCGGACTGCTCTTGAGTTTCCAGTTAGGGTCCTTTCTTCTGGGATGGGTGGGGGGGGGGGGGGGGACTTCCAGAAAGGGGTCAATCTCCTGGGGGGCTTCCAGATAGGGGTCTCTCTTCTCGAGGCTTTCTGGTGGGGGTCTCTTGAATTATTGGGTATCTGGTGGGCATCTCTGATTAGGGGGTCTTTGGTGGTAGGAGAAATGGTGGGGGCGGGGTCGGGGGATGGGGGTCAGGGGTGACCCAGAAAATCTTTTAGGGGCTGAATTCCGCTGTGCGGGACAAAATCTTGCACGGCTAAAGATTGGGAATTGCTTCCTGTTTTGCCATCCCAGTGTGAACACATATGTGCAGCAATTCAGCTCTGCAGGAGAGGATAGTGTACCAAGCAGAGAATCCTGCCCAGAGAGAGGCAGAGGGAGCGATTTAACAGCCACTTTGCTGTCAGGAAGAGGTAGCTGAATCTTGCAAGAGGACTCACACCAGTCTCGGAACGCCCCAGAAGATGTAACGGAGTCTCGTACCACATTTTGCCCTCACTCGGTGTGATCCAGATCACCATATTAAAATTAGGCATTAGGCTCATTTAAAAGCTTTCCCAGAATTACCCCGGCGCCCGTAACCTAACGGACACATAAGGGTGACCTTGCTAGGAAGCCGTTAATAGAGGTTTCCACAAATGTGGAACAGTCGTAATAGCACCTGGGGGGGGGGGGGGGGGGGGGGTCTCGCACGTCATTGGAGATCCCCAGGTATTTGGGAACAGGGCAGGGTGGTACTCCAGCACTCCCACTGATGCCCGGGCACCCTGGCATTGTCAATATGGTACCCTGACAGTGCCACCCAGGCACAGGGTGCCCAGTGGCACTGCCAGGCTGGAAGGGGCACTGCCAGGGTGCCAGGTTGACACTGCCAGGGATTAGGCCCTGGACTAGGTGGAAGGAGGTGAGGGGCTAGTCCCCGAGGTTGAAGGTGAGAGATGGTGGGGGAGGGTCGAACATCGGGGATGGGGGTCTGAAGGAGTGGGGGGGGGGGGGGGGGGAGATTAGGGCCATAAGACCATAAGACATAAGGAGCAGAATCAGGCCACTCGGCCCATCTAGTCTGCTCCGCCATTCAATCATGGCTGATATTGTTCTCATCACCATTCTCCCGCCTTGTCCCCATAACCCCGATCCCCTTATTAATCAAAAACCTATCTGTCTTAAAGACACTCAGTGATTTGGCTTTCACAGCCTTCTGCGATAGAGTTCCACAGATTCAACACCCACTGGCTGAAGAAATTCCTCCTCATCTCTGTTTTAAAGGATTGCTCCTTTACTCTGAGATTGTGACCTTTGGTTCTAGTTTTTCCTACACATCCACTCTATCCAGGCCTCGCAGCATCCTGTAAGTTTCAATAAGATCCCCCTCATCCTTCTAAACTCCAACGAGTACAGACCCAGAGTTCTCAACCGTTCCTCATACGACAAGCTCTTCATTCCAGGGATCATTCTTGTGAACTTCCTCTGGACCTTTTCCAAGGCCAGCACATCCTTCCTTAGATACGGGGCCCAAAACTGCTCACAATACTCCAAATCGGAGACCAGAGTGCTGAATCTTAAGAAAGGGAACTATGAGGATATGAGGCGTGAGTTGGCCTTGATAGATTGAGGAGAGTTACTTAAAGGGATGACAGTGGATAGACAATGGCAAACATTCAAGGAACGCATGGAGGAACTACTGCAACTATTCATTTCTGTCTGGCACAAAAACAAAGGGGGTAAGAAGGCCAATCCATGGCTTACAAAGGAAATTAGAAATAGTATCCGATCCAAGAAATACAAGGATACAAGGAAGAAGCATACTTATTGGCCAAGAAATTGGCATACGTCTGAGGATTGAGAGCATTTTAGAATTCAGCAAAGAAGGACAAAGGGATTGATTAAGAAGGGGTAAGTACAATACGAAAGGAAGCTTGCAGGGAACATAAAGACCGACACTAAGAGTTTCTAGAGATATGTGAAGAGAAAGGTGATTGGTAAAGAGAGACAGAAACAGGGGAATGCATAATAAGGGACAAAGAAATGGCTGAGCAATTGAATACATACTTTGGTTCTGTCTTCACAAAAGAGGACACAAATCAGATACCAGAAATGTTGGAGAATGAAAGGTTTAGTGAGAGGGAAGAACTGAGGGAGATCAACACTAGTAGAGAAATGGTGCTGGGAAAACTGATGGGATTGAAGGCGGGTAAATTCCCAGGGCCTGAGAATCTGCATCCCAGAGTGCTTAAGGAGGTGGCTCTGGAAATAGTGGATGCATTGGTGTCAGCTTCCGGGATTCTATACACTCTAGAACTGTTTCTGAAGATTGGAGGGCAGCTCACGTCACTCCGATATTCAAAAAGGGAGGTAGAGAGAAAGCAGGGAATTATAGACCAGTAAGCCTAACATCGGTAGTGGGGGAAAATGCTTGAATCCATTATCAAGGGCTTTATAGCGGAACATTTGGAAAGCAGTGGCAGGATCAGTCAGAGTCAGCATGGATTTATGAAGGGAAAATCATGCTTGACAAATCTGTTGGAATTCTTTGAAGAGGTAACCAGTACAGTCGACAAGGGGGAGCCAGTCGATGTGGTATATTTGGACTTTCAGAAGGTGTTTGACAAAGTCCCGCATAAGAGATTATTGTGAAAATTAAAGTGCATGGGATTGGGCAAAATGTATTGAGATGGATGGAAAACGTGTTGGCAGAGAGGAAACAAAGTGTAGGGATTAATGGGTCATTTTCAAATTGGCAGGCAGTAACCAGTGGGGTACCACTGGGGTCGGTGCTGGGACCCCAGCTATTCACAATATATATTAATGATTTGGATGAGGGAACAAAATGTAACATCTCAAAGTTTGCAGATGATACCAAATTAGGTGGGAGGGTGAATTGTGATGAGAATGCAGAGATCCTACAGCAAGATCTGGACAGGTTGGGCGAGTGGGCAAATCAATGGCAGATGCAGTATAATTTGGATAAGTGTGAGGTTATTCACTTTGGAAGCAAAAACAGGAAGGCAGATTACTACCTGAATGGTTGTAAATTGGGGGAGGGGAGTGTGCAGTGGGACCTGGGTGTCCTTGTGCACCATTCGCTGAAGGTAAGCATGCAGGTGCAGCAGGCGGTAAAGAAGGCAAATGGTATGTTGGCCTTCATTGCGAGAGGTTTCAAGTGTAGAAGCAGGGATGTGTTGCTGCAATTATACAGGGTCTTAGTGAGGCCACACTTGGAGTATTGTGTGCGGTTTTGGTCTACTTCTCTGAGAAAGGATGTTCTTGCACTCGAGGAAGTGCAGCAAAGGTTTTCCTAAATGATCCCAGGTATGGCGGGACTGTCATGGAACATAAAACATCCAGTGCAGAAGGAGGCCATTCGGCCCATCGAGTCTGCACCGACCCACTTAAGCCCTCACTTCCATCCTATCCCCGGAACCCAATAACCTCTCCTAACATTTTTGGTCACTGAGGGCAATTTATCATGGCCAATCCACCTAACCTGCACATCTTTGGACTGTGGGAGCAAACTGGAGCACCCAGAGGAAACCTACGCAGACACTGGGAGAACGTGCAGGCTCCACACGGTGACCCAGTGGGGAATCAAACCTGGGACCCTGGCACTATGAAGCCACAGTGCTATCCACTTGTGCTACCATGCTGCCCATAGGGTCAGTACTGAGGAGGTACTGCACTGTCGGAGGGTCAGTACTGAGGAAGTGCTGCACTGTCGGAGGGTCAGTACTGAGGGAGCACTGCACTGTCAGAGGGTCAGTACTGAGGGAGCGCTGCACTGGCAGAGGGTCAGTACCAAGAGAGAGATGCACTGTTGAAGGGTCAGTACTGAGGAGGTGCTGCACTGTCGGAGGGTCAGTACTGAGGAGATGTTGCACTGTCTGAAGGTCAGTACTGAGGGAGTGCCGCACTGTCAGAGGGTCAGTACTGAGAGGGTGCTGCACTGTCAGAGGGTCAGTACTAAGGAGGTGCTGTACTGTCGGAGGGTCGGAACTGAGGAGGTGCTGCATTGTCAGCATGGGTAGCTGTGTCTGCGTGGGTTTCCTCCGGGTGCTCCGGTTTCCTCCCACAGTCCAAAGACATGAAGGTTAGTTGGATGGCCATGATAAATTGCCCTTAGTGTCCAAAAGGGAAGGAGGGGTTATTGGGTTACGGAAATAGGGTGGAATTGAGGGCTTAAGTGGGTTGGTGCAGACTCGATGGGCCGAATCGCCTCCTTCTGCATAGTATATTCTATGACAGTGCAGCACTTCCTCAGTACTGACCCTCTGACAGTGCAGCAGTCCCTCACTGCTGACCCTCCAACAGTGCAGCGCTCCCTCAGTACTGACCCTCTGACAGTGCAGCACTCCCTCAGTACTGACCCTCTGACAGTGCAGCTCTCCGTCAGTACTGACCCTCCAACAGTGCAGCACTCCCTCAGTACTGACCCTCCAACAGTACAGCGCTCCCTCAGTACTGACCCTCTGATAGTGCAGCACTCCCTCAGTACTGACCCTCTAACAGTGAAGCTCCCTCAGTACTGACCCTCTGAGAGTGCAGCTCTCCCTCAGCACTGACCCTCTGACAGTGCAGCTCTCTCAGTACTGACCCTCTGACAGTGCAGCTCTCCCTCAGCACTGACCCTCTGACAGTGCAGCATTCCCTCAGTACTGACCCTCTAACAGTGCAGCTCTCCCTCAGTACTGACCCTCTAACAGTGCAGCACTCCCTCAGTACTGACCTTCTAACAGTGTAGCACTCCCTCAGTACTGACCCTCTAACAGTGCAGCTCTCCCTCAGTACTGACCCTCTGACAGTGCAGCACTCCCTCAGTACTGATCCTCTGACAGTGCAGCTCCCTCAGTACTGACCCTCTGACAGTGCAGCGTTCCCTCAGTACTGACCCTCTGACAGTGCAGCACTCCCTCAGTACTGATCCTCTGACAGTGCAGCACTCCCTCAGTATTCACCCTGACAGTGCAGCACTCCCTCAGTACTGACCCTCTGACAGTGCCACACTCCCTCAGTACTGACCCTCTGACAGTGCAGCACTCCCTCAGTACTGACCCTCTGACAGTACAGCACTCCCTCAGTACTGACCCTCTGACAGAGCGGTGCTTCCTCGCCATTCTGCCTTTGAGCAGGGCCATTTCTCGATCGAGCGGGCTCACATAACAAAAACTGGGTTGGGACAGGAAATGGGATAGCAGTGAGGTAGGTATGGGCCCAGGCCACTCCCACCCTGAAGAACTGCTCCTGATACCTCGCTCCCTGTGCTCCTTGCATTATGGGAACAGACACATGCCGCGTCTTTCTGAGTATTTTTACCCTTGTTATGACATCCCAGGACTCCATGTTTAACCTGGCACTTCTCTTCACTCGTACAGGCCATCTCCTCGCAATACAGACCAACCAGGGAACAGGTACATTTCTCCTTGCAGTCTTTCTGAATCACCACTTCACCAGGCTGTGAAAGAGATAAACAGATTAGTGTCAGGATCAGAAGGCAGTAAGCTGAGCCGGGAATCCACAGGGAGAGAGCCGGGTATCCACAGGGAGGGAGCCGGGTATCCACAGGGAGAGAGCCGAGTATCCACAGGGAGGGAGCCGGGCATCCACAGGGAGAGAGCCGGGTATCCACAGGGAGAGAGCCGGGTATCCACAGGGAGGGAGCCGAGTATCCACAGGGAGAGAGCCGGGTATCCACAGGGAGAGAGCCGGGTATCCACAGGGAGGGAGCCGAGTATCCACAGGGAGAGAGCCGAGTATCCACAGGGAGAGAGCCGGGTATCCACAGGGAGAGAGCCGGGTATCCACAGGGAGAGAGCCGGGTATCCACAGGGAGAGAGCCGGGTATCCACAGGGAGCCGGGTATCCACAGAGAGCCGAGTATCCACAGGGAGGGAGCCGAGTATCCACAGGGAGGGAGCCGGACATCCACAGGGAGAGGGCTGGGTATCCACAGGGAGCCGGGTATCCACAGGGAGGGAGCCGGGTATCCACAGGGAGCCGGGTATCCACAGGGAGGGAGCCGGGTATCCACAGGGAGGGTGCCGGGTGTCCACAGGGAGGGGGCCGGGTATCCACAGGGAGAGAGACGGGAATCCACAGGGAGGGAGGCGGGTATCCACAGGGAGAGAGCCGGGTATCCACAGGGAGGGAGGCGGGAATCCACAGAGAGCCGGGTATCCACAGGGATCCGGGTATCCACAGGGAGAGAGCCGGGTATCCACAGGGAGGGAGCCGGGTATCCACAGGGAGGGAGGTCGGGTATCCACAGGGAGAGAGCCGGGTATCCACAGGGAGGGAGCCGGGTATCCACAGGGAGAGAGCCGGGTATCCACAGGGAGAGAGTCGGGTATCCACAGGGAGAGAGCCGGGTATCCACAGGGAGAGAGCCGGGTATCCACAGGGAGAGGGAGCCGGGAATCCACAAGGAGCCGGGTATCCACAGGGAGAGAGCCGGGAATCCACAGGGAGAGAGCCGGGTATCCACAGGGAGGGAGCCGGGTATCCACAGGGGGGGGGGCTGGGTATCCACAGGGAGCCGGGTATACACAGGGAGGGGGGAAGGGTATCCACAGGGAGAGAGCCAAGTATCCACAGGGAGGGGGGAAGGGTATCCACAGGGAGAGAGCCGGGTATCCACAGGGAGGGAGCCGGGTATCCACAGGGAGGGAGCCGGGTATCCACAGGGAGGGATACGGGTATCCACAGGGAGGGATACGGGTATCCACAGGGAGAGAGCCGGGTATCCACAGGGAGGGAGCCGGGTATCCACAGGGAGGGAGCCGGGTATCCACAGGGAGGGATACGGGTATCCACAGGGAGGGAGCCGGGTATCCACAGGGAGAGAGCCGGGTATCCACAGGGAGGGAGCCGGGTATCCACAGGGAGAGAGCCGGGTATCCACAGGGAGAGAGCCGGGTATCCACAGGGAGAGAGCCGAGTACCCACAGGGAGGGGGGAAGGGTATCCACAGGGAGGGAGCCGGGTATCCACAGGGAGAGAGCCGGGTATCCACAGGGAGAGAGGTCGGGTATCCACAGGGAGGGAGCCGGGTATCCACAGGGAGCCGGGTATCCACAGGGAGGGAGCCGGGAATCCACAGGGAGGGAGCCGGGTATCCACAGGGAGGGATACGGGTATCCACAGGGAGAGAGCCGGGTATCCACAGGGAGGGAGACGGGCATCCACAGGGAGGGAGCCGGGTATCCACAGGGAGGGAGCCGGGTATCCACAGGGAGAGAGCCGGGTATCCACAGGGAGCCGGGTATCCACAGGGAGGGAGCCGGGAATCCACAGGGAGGGAGCCGGGTATCCACAGGGAGAGAGACGGGAATTCATAGGGAGGGAGCCGGGTATCCACAGGGAGAGAGCCGGGTATCCACAGGGAGAGAGCCGGGAATCCACAGGGAGGGAGCCGGGAATCCACAGGGAGAGAGCCGGGTATCCACAGGGAGAGCCGGGTATCCACAGGGAGGGAGCCGGATATCCACAGGGAGAGAGACGGGAATCCACAGGGAGAGAGACGGGAATTCATAGGGAGGGAGCCGGGTATCCACAGGGAGAGAGACGGGAATCCATAGGGAGGGAGCTGGGTATCCACAGGGTGGGAGCCGGGAATCCACAGGGAGAGAGCCGGGTATCCACAGGGTGGGAGCCGGGTATCCACAGGGAGAGAGCCGGGTATCCACAGGGAGAGGGAGCCGGGTATCCACAGGGAGAGAGCCGAGTATCCACAGGGAGAGAGACGGGAATCCACAGGGTGGGAGGCGGGAATCCACAGGGAGCCGGGTATCCACAGGGATCCGGGTATCCACAGGGAGCCGGGTATCCACAGGGAGCCGGGTATCCACAGGGAGGGAGCCGGGAATCCACAGGGAGAGAGCCGGGTATCCACAGGGAGGGAGCCGGGTATCCACAGGGAGGGAGCCGGGAATCCACAAGGAGCCGGGTATCCACAGGGAGAGAGCCGGGAATCCACAGGGAGAGAGCCGGGTATCCACAGGGAGGGAGCCGGGAATCCACAGGGAGAGAGCCGGGTATCCACAGGGAGGGAGCCGGGAATCCACAGGGAGAGAGCCGGGTATCCACAGGGAGAGAGCCGGGTATCCACAGGGAGAGAGCCGGGAATCCACAGGGAGAGAGCCGGGTATCCACAGGGAGGGAGCCGGGTATCCACAGGGAGGGAGCCGGGAATCCACAAGGAGCCGGGTATCCACAGGGAGAGAGCCGGGAATCCACAGGGAGAGAGCCGGGTATCCACAGGGAGGGAGCCGGGAATCCACAGGGAGAGAGCCGGGTATCCACAGGGAGGGAGCCGGCTATCCACAGGGAGGGAGCCGGGTATCCACAGGGAGGGAGCTGTGTATCCACAGGGAGAGAGCTGGGTATCCACAGGGAGAGAGCCGGGTATCCACAGGGAGAGAGCCGGGAATCCACAGGGAGAGAGCCGGGTATCCACAGGGAGGGAGCCGGGTATCCACAGGGAGGGAGCCGGGAATCCACAAGGAGCCGGGTATCCACAGGGAGAGAGCCGGGAATCCACAGGGAGAGAGCCGGGTATCCACAGGGAGGGAGCCGGGTATCCACAGGGAGGGAGCCGGGTATCCACAGGGAGAGAGCCGGGTATCCAGAGGGAGAGGGGCCGGGTATCCACAGGGAGAGAGCCGGGTATCCACAGGGAGGGAGCTGGGTATCCACAGGGAGAGAGCCGGGTATCCACAGGGAGAGAGCCGGGTATCCACAGGGAGGGAGCCGGGTATCCACAGGGAGGGAGCCGGGTATCCACAGGGAGGGAGCCGGGTATCCACATGAGCAGGGTATCCACAGGGAGGGAGCCGGGTATCCACATGAGCAGGGTATCCACAGGGAGGGAGCCGGGTATCCACAGGGAGGGAGCCGGGTATCCACATGAGCAGGGTATCCACAGGGAGGGAGCCGGGTATCCACAGGGAGGGAGCCGGGTATCCACAGGGAGAGAGCCGAGTATCCAAAGGGAGGGAGCCGGGTATCCACAGGGAGGGAGCCGGGTATCCACAGGGAGGGAGCCGGGCATCCACAGGGAGGGAGCCGGGTATCCACAGGGAGGGAGCCGGGTATCCACAGGGAGAGAGCCGGGTATCCACAGGGAGGGAGCCAGGTATCCACAGGGAGGGAGCCGGGTATCCACAGGGAGGGAGCCGGGTATCCACAGGGAGGGAGCCGGGTATCCACAGGGAGGGAGCCGGGTATCCACAGGGAGAGAGCTGGGTATCCACAGGGAGGGAGCCGGGTATCCACAGGGAGAGAGCCGGGTATCTACAGGGAGAGAGCCGGGTATCTATAGGGAGAGAGCCGGGAATCCACAGGGAGAGGGAGCCGGGAATCCACAGGGAGGGAGCCGGGTATCCACAGGGAGGGAGCCGGGTATCCACAGGGAGAGAGCCGGGTATCTACAGGGAGAGAGCCGGGTATCCACAGGGAGCCGGGAATCCACAGGGAGGGAGCTGGGTATCCACAGGGAGAGAGCCGGGTATCCACAGGGAGAGGGAGATGGGTATCTACAGGGAGCCGGGTATCCACAGGGAGGGAGCTGGGTATCCACAGGGAGAGAGCCGGGTATCCACAGGGAGGGGGCCGGGTAACCACAGGGAGCCGGGTATCCACAGGGAGCCGGGTATCCACAGGGAGAGAGCCGGGTATCCACAGGGAGAGAGCCGGATATCCACAGGGAGGGAGCCGGGAATCCACAGGGAGAGTGGGCCGGGTATCCACAGGGAGCCGGGAATCCACAGGGAGAGGGAGCCGGGTATCCACAGGGAGAGAGCCGGGTATCCACAGGGAGAGGGCCGGGTATCCACAGGGAGGGAGCCGGGTATCCACAGGGAGGGAGCCGGGTATCCACAGGGAGGGAGCCGGGTATCCACAGGGAGGGAGCCGGGTATCCACAGGGAGGGAGCCGGGTATCCACAGGGAGAGAGCCGGGTATCCACAGGGAGCCGGGTATCCACAGGGAGGGAGCCGGGTATCCACAGGGAGAGAGCCGGGTATCCACAGGGAGCCGGGAATCCACAGGGAGAGGGAGCCGGGTATCCACAGGGAGAGAGCCGGGTATCCACAGGGAGAGGGCCGGGTATCCACAGGGAGAGGGAGCCGGGTATCCACAGGGAGGGAGCCGGGTATCCACAGGGAGAGAGCCGGATATCCATAGGGAGAGAGCCGGATATCCATAGGGAGAGGGGGCCGGTTATCCACAGGGACAGAGCCAGATGTCCACAGGGAGGGAGCCGGGTATCCACAGGGAGGGGAGCCGGGTATCCACAGGGAGAGAGCCGGGTATCCACAGGGAGAGGGCCGAGTATCCACAGGGAGAGAGCCGGGAATCCACAGGGAGGGGGCGGGGTGTCCACAGGGAGAGAGCCGGGAATCCACAGGGAGGGGGCGGGGTATCCACAGGGAGAGAGACGGGAATCCACAGGGAGGGGGCGGGGTATCCACAGGGAGAGAGCCGGGAATCCACAGGGAGAGGGAGCCGGGTATCCACAGGGAGAGAGACGGGAATCCACAGGGAGGGGGCGGGGTATCCACAGGGAGAGAGCCGGGTATCCACAGGGAGAGAGACGGGAATCCACAGGGAGGGTTCCGGGTATCCACAGGGAGAGAGACGGGAATCCACAGGGAGGGTTCCGGGTATCCACAGGGAGAGAGACGGGAATCCATAGGGAGGGAGCCGGGTATCCACAGGGAGAGAGACGGGAATCCATAGGGAGGGAGCTGGGTATCCACAGGGAGAGGGAGCCGGGTATCCACAGGGAGAGGGAGCCGGGTATCCACAGGGAGAGGGAGCCGGGTATCCACAGGGAGAGAGCCGGGAATCCACAGGGAGGGAGCCGGGTATCGACAGGGAGAGAGCCGGATATCCACAGGGAGAGATCCGGGTATCCACAGGGAGAGGGAGCCGGGTATCCACAGGGAGAGAGCCGGGTATCCACAGGGAGAGGGAGCTGGGTATCCACAGGGAGTGGGAGCCGGGTATCCACAGGGAGAGGGAGCCGGGTATCCACAGGGAAAGAGCCGGGTATCCACAGGGAGAGGGAGCCGGGTATCCACAGGGAGAGAGCCGGGTATCCACAGGGAGTGGGAGCCGGGTATCCACAGGGAGGGAGCCGGGAATCCACAGGGAGAGAGCCGGGTATCCACAGGGAGAGGGAGCCGGGTATCCACAGGGAGAGGGAGCCGGGTATCCACAGGGAGGGGGGCCGGGTATCCACAGGGAGGGGGGCCGGGTATCCACAGGGAGGGAGCCGGGAATCCACAGGGAGGGAGCCGGGTATCCACAGAGAGAGAGCCGGGAATCCACAGGGAGAGAGCCGGGAATCCACAGGGAGAGAGGCGGGAATCCACAAGTAGCCGGGTATCCACGGGGAGGGAGCCGGATATCCACAGGGAGCAGGGTATTCACAGGGAGAGAGCCGGGTATCCACAGGGAGGGGGTCGGGTATCCACAGTGAGCAGGGTATTCACAGGGAGAAGGCCGGGTATCCACAGGGAGGGGGTCGGGTATCCACAGGGAGGGAGCCGGGTATCCACTGGGAACGTGTCCGGGTATCCACAGGGAGGGAGCCGGGTATCCACTGGGAACATGTCCGGGTGTCCACAGGGAGAGGGCCGGGTATCCACAGGGAGAGAGGCGGGAATCCACAAGGAGCCGGGTATCCACAGGGAGGGGGCCGGATATCCACAGGGAGCAGGGTATTCACAGGGAGAGAGCCGGGTATCCACAGGGAGGGGGCCGGATATCCACAGGGAGCAGGGTATTCACAGGTAGAGGGCCGGGTATCCACAGGGAGGGGGGCGGGTATTCACAGGGAGGGAGCCGAGTTTCCACTGGGGACGTGTCCGGGTATCCACAGGGAGGGAGCCAGGTATCCGCTGGGAACGTGTCCGGGTATCCACAGGGAGGGAGCCGGGTATCCACTGGGAACATGTCCGGGTATCCACAGGGAGAGGGCCGGGTATCCACAGGGAGGGAGCCGGGTGTCCTCTGGGAACGTGTCTGGGTCCGGACATAGAATCTTTGTGGAATGCCAGAATATATGATGTGAGGTTCACATCCAGCAGCCAGAGCCAGTCATTGTACAGCGAGCTTCCGCAGACAGCAATGTGATAATGACTCAAATTGGTTTCTGCGATGTAGTTTGAGGGAGAAATATTGATCCCAGGCTACCGGTAAAGGTGGGGTGGTTGCGTATCTCTACCCACTCCTAAGAGGGCAGATGGGGGCCATGGGTTAATGGCCATTCCTGTTAGAGGCAATTTCCAATGGTGCAGCACTCCCTCAGTACTGACCCTCTGACAGTGCAGCACTCCCTCAGTATGGACCCTCTGACAGTGCAGCACTCCCTCAGTACTGACCCTCTGACAGTGCAGCATTCCCTCAGTACTGACCCTCTGACAGTGCAGCACTCCCTCAGTACTGACCCTCCGACAGTGCAGCACTCCCTCAGTACTGACCCTCTGACAGTGCAGCACTCCCTCAGTACTGACCTTCTGACAGTGCAGCACTCCCTCAGTACTGACCCTCTGACAGTGCAGCATTCCCTCAGTACTGACCCTCTGACAGTGCAGCACTCCCTCAGTACTGACCCTCCGACAGTGCAGCGCTCCCTCAGTACTGACCCTCTGACAGTGCAGCACTCCCTCAGTACTGACCCTCTGACAGTGCAGCACTCCCTCAGTACTGACCCTCCGACAGTGCAGCGCTCCCTCAGTACTGACCCTCTGACAGTGCAGCACTCCCTCAGTACTGACCCTCTGACAGTGCAGCAGTCCCTCAGTACTGACCCTCTGACAGTGCAGCATTCCCTCAGTACTGACCCTCTGACAGTGCAGCACTCCCTCAGTACTGACCCTCTGACAGTGCAGCACTCCCTCAGTGCTGACCCTCTGACAGTGTAGCAGTCCCTCAGTACTGACCCTCTGACAGTGCAGCATTCCCTCAGTACTGACCCTCTGACAGTGCAGCACTCCCTCAGTACTGACCCTCTGATAGTGCAGCACTCCCTCAGTACTGACCCTCTGACAGTGCAGCATTCCCTCAGTATGGACCCTCTGACAGTGCAGCACTCCCTCAGTACTGACCCTCTGACAGTGCAGCGCTCCCTCGGTAATGACCCTCTGACAGTGCAGCTCTCCCTCGATACTGACCCTCCGACAGTGCAGCACTCCCTCAGTACTGACCCTCTGACAGTGCAGCACTCCCTCAGTACTGACCTTCTGACAGTGCAGCACTCCCTCAGTACTGACCCTCTGACAGTGCAGCATTCCCTCAGTACTGACCCTCTGACAGTGCAGCACTCCCTCAGTACTGACCCTCCGACAGTGCAGCGCTCCCTCAGTACTGACCCTCTGACAGTGCAGCACTCCCTCAGTACTGACCCTCTGACAGTGCAGCAGTCCCTCAGTACTGACCCTCTGACAGTGCAGCACTCCCTCAGTGCTGACCCTCTGACAGTGCAGCAGTCCCTCAGTACTGACCCTCTGACAGTGCAGCGCTCCCTCAGTACTGACCCTCTGACAGTGCAGCACTCCCTCAGTACTGACCCTCTGACAGTGCAGCAGTCCCTCAGTACTGACCCTCTGACAGTGCAGCACTCCCTCAGTGCTGACCCTCTGACAGTGCAGCAGTCCCTCAGTACTGACCCTCTGACAGTGCAGCATTCCCTCAGTACTGACCCTCTGACAGTGCAGCACTCCCTCAGTACTGACCCTCTGACAGTGCAGCACTCCCTCAGTGCTGACCCTCTGACAGTGTAGCAGTCCCTCAGTACTGACCCTCTGACAGTGCAGCATTCCCTCAGTACTGACCCTCTGACAGTGCAGCACTCCCTCAGTACTGACCCTCTGACAGTGCAGCGCTCCCTCGGTAATGACCCTCTGACAGTGCAGCTCTCCCTCAGTACTGACCCTCTGACAGTGCAGCACTCCCTCAGTACTGACCCTCTGACAGTGCAGCTCTCCCTCAGTACTGACCCTCTGACAGTGCAGCACTCCTTCAGTACTGACCCTCTGACAGTGCAGCACTCCCTCAGTACTGACCCTCTGACAGTGCAGCAGTCCCTCAGTACTGACCCTCTGACAGTGCAGCACTCCCTCAGTGCTGACCCTCTGACAGTGCAGCAGTCCCTCAGTACTGACCCTCTGACAGTGCAGCGCTCCCTCAGTACTGACCCTCTGACAGTGCAGCACTCCCTCAGTACTGACCCTCTGACAGTGCAGCAGTCCCTCAGTACTGACCCTCTGACAGTGCAGCACTCCCTCAGTGCTGACCCTCTGACAGTGCAGCAGTCCCTCAGTACTGACCCTCTGACAGTGCAGCACTCCCTCAGTGCTGACCCTCTGACAGTGTAGCAGTCCCTCAGTACTGACCCTCTGACAGTGCAGCATTCCCTCAGTACTGACCCTCTGACAGTGCAGCACTCCCTCAGTACTGACCCTCTGACAGTGCAGCGCTCCCTCGGTAATGACCCTCTGACAGTGCAGCTCTCCCTCAGTACTGACCCTCTGACAGTGCAGCACTCCCTCAGTGCTGACCCTCTGACAGTGCAGCTCTCCCTCAGTACTGACCCTCTGACAGTGCAGCACTCCTTCAGTACTGACCCTCTGACAGTGCAGCACTCCCTCAGTACTGACCCTCTGCCAGTGCAGCACTCCCTCAGTACTGACCCTCTGACAGTGCAGCACTCCCTCAGTATTGACCCTCTGACAGTGCAGCACTCCCTCAGTACTGACCCTCTGACAGTGCAGCACTCCCTCAGTACTGACCCTCTGACAGTGCAGCACTCCCTCAGTTCTGACCCTCTGACAGTGCAGCGCTCCCTCATTGCTGACTGGCCTGTTCTGCCGGTAGAAGCACACCGGCAATAATTGTACCTGGTAATATCGACCGTTCCCGAAACAGCCGCACTTGACCATGGAGACGCATCGCTCCCCGTCTGCGAAAAACCCATCATCGCATTGGCATCCTTCGGAGCACGTCTGCGGGCACTTGGACACGTCCGAAATCCCAGCGCAGGTAGTGGCGCAGGTATCGGCGCAGAGCTCGTAGTGGCTGTTCGCTGGGCACTTCATCGCTGTGAATGCAGAAGGCAATATAAACAGGAGGAGTGAGAATATGCTGATGGGAGAGCCATCGTAATGTATATCCAGGGTTCCATTTCACCCAGGTTGCTGGAAACGCTCTCCCAGAACCTTCCCTGACAAATCCCAGTGCCCACTGTCATCGTCATCAGACATCTTCTGCACAACAAGATCCCGCAAACAACTCCAGTGTGACTGTCCAATTCACCTGGGTTTATACTGTGAAATATTATATATGTATGAGATGTCATGGCCTGTGATGAATGTGGACACTTTTATACCAATTGTATTATATATATCTGTTGCAGTAATGTTATAGTTATTGCCAGGTTGCCATTTTGCCACTGCCAGGGTCTCCAGGTGCCAGGTTAACACTGCCAGTGTGCCACAGTGGCATTCACAAGGTGCCCGGATAAGGATGTCCATGTGCTAGGTTGGCACTGCCAGGGTGTCTGGGTGCTGGGTTGGCACTGCCAGGGTTCTAGAGCCTGAGGTGGCCATGCCCATGAAAGGAAATATTAATAGGGGGTATGAAGGGTGGGTCCTGAAAGGGGGAGGACCGATGCCCATAAAAATGGATGAGTGTGGGGCCGGGTCACCCTCATTCCTGTGTGGTGGGGTGGGCCTTATGCAAACTAATGTTGAAGGTTGGGGCTGCTGCCCGTGGCTGCAGGTGTTTGCAATCTAATTTCCTGGTGGCTGTGGTGTACCCTCAACCTCACTTTGAGATGGGGGCACCCTTTAAAAAGGGCGCCGCAATCTCTGAGGAACCTGCCTGGCTGGTGACTTTAGTTCCATGTTGCCGAAAAATAATCTAAATGCAGGATTTACCGGTGAGAAACTCACCAAGCTCCAAATAAGTAACTAGGTGTGGGTGACTACCGGTCTGGAGTACGCCAAAAAAAGCCAGCGCCAAGCCGCCCCACCAAACCCACCGAAAATTACACTTCGTCATTGTTTGGGTGGATCTCGCCCACTGTGTAAAGATTTAGGTGAGCAAGTCAAGGGATCTCAGTGGGATAAAGATGATGTAATTAATGGGAGGAGCCAGGTCTGTAGCAGGCAGTTTTAGCCTGGAGTCTACTGGGAACTTTTAAGCTGAGCAGTTTTTGCCAAAAGCTGTCAGGTTACACAGCAGTCTGACACAGACAGAAAGATCTTCCGGTTGTTTCCTGAACAGATCTCTCTCTTCAAGCAGTCTTTCTAAGGAAGTTCTATTCAAGTGCACAGCAAGTAACCTGTGTTTGCTAACTTTATTTCTAAGTGTTTTTTGACCTGTGATGGGCTTTGCTTAATTGGAAATAGAGAAGGAAAGTGTTTCCTATTATTTAAAAAATGTCTAACTGTTAATTGAAAAGCTATTTTCTGGCTGGTTTAGCACACTGGGCTAAATAGCTGGCTTTTAAAGCAGACCAAGACAGGCCAGCAGCACGGTTCATTTCCCGTATCAGCCTCCCTGAACAGGCACCGGAATGTGGCTACTGGGGGCTTTTCACAGGAACTTCATTTGAAGCCTACTTGTGACAATAAGCGATTTTCATTAATTTAATTCATCATTTTGTTAATGTGTTAATGTGTTTAAGCCTGTGTTGAAATAAAGTTTGTTTTCTCATAGAATCCCGACAGTGCAGAAGGAGACCATTTGCCCCATTGAGCCTCCACCGTCCCTCTGAAAGAACACCCTACTCCACTCCCAGTAACTCCACCTAACCTGCACATCTTTGGATGCCAAGGGACAATGTAGCGTGGCCAATCCACCTAACTGCATTGGTATTGAAAATCCCCAAGGGCAAATTAGACAAGTACAGAGATATGAGAAAGTGTAGCTAAAATACCCCCCTCCCCCCCCCCCCCCCCGCCAGGCAGCTGAAGGCACGGCCGCCAATGGTGGAGCGATGGGATTGAGGGGATGCTCAAGATGCCGGATTGGAGGAGCGCAGAGATCTCGGAGAGTTGTAGGGGCTCGAGGAGGTCACAGAGAAAGGGAGGAGTGTAGGGGTTAGAGGATGTTATAGAGTTAGGGAGGGTCATCGGGGCTGGAGGATGTTATAGAGATAGGAAGGGTTGTAGGGGCTGGGGAAGGATTCCAGAAATAGGGAGAAGGATGCTGGGTGGGGGAGGGGCAGGGAACAGGTGAGAGGGGAGATGGTGGTTGGGGGTTCCGAGGGTACAAGGTTTGAGGAAGGGGTTAAGGGGTCGTCCATCACGGGCAGCATGGTAACATAGTGGTTAGCACAATTGCTTGACAGCTCCAGGGTACCAGGTTTGATTCCCGGCTTGGATCACTGTCTGTGCAGAGTCTGCACTTTCTCCCCGTGTGTGCGTGGGTTTCCTCCGGGTGCTCCGGTTTCCTCCCACAGTCCAAAGATGTGCAGGTTAGGTGGATTGGCCATGCTAAATTGCCCTTAGTATCCAAAATTGCCCTTAGTGTTGGGTGGGGTCACTGGGTTATGGGGTTATAGGGATAGGGTGGAGGTGTGTGCTTGGGTAGGGTGCTCTTTCCAAGAGCCGGTGCAGACTCGATGGGCCGAATGGCCTCCTTCTGCACTGTAACTTCTATGATTCAATGAAAACCTCCCAAGGTGCCACAAAAGATCATAAATCAGAGTCACAAAGGGACGGGCAACAAAATATCTGGTCAAGGGAGAATTAAGGACCGTCTTCATGGAGGAGAGAGGGAGTGCGGGATAGAGAGAGAAACATAGAGAGAGACAGACAAAGAAAGAGAGACAAAGAGAGAGAGAAAGTGAGAAAGAGAGAGAGAGACAGTCACAATGAGAGTCAGTGAGAGAGACAGAGAGACAGACAGAAAGAGAGAAAGAGATCGACAGAGAAAGGTAGAGCGGGAGAGTGATAAAGAGACAAAGAGGGAAAGAGAGCCAGAACAAGAGAAAGAGAGAGACAGAGTGAGAATGCGAGTCAGAGAGAAACAGAGAGAAAGAAAGACAAAAAAGGAGAGCGAGAGAGAGATATACAGCCAGAGAGGGGAACGAGAGAGAGAGATAGAGAGAGAGATAGAGAGACACTTAGAGAAAGAGCGACAGATAGAGAGAGAGAGACAGAGAAAGACAGGGAGCAACAGGTGGAGAGAGAGAGGGAATCAGAGAGAGAGAGATAGAAAGGGAGGGAGAGACAGAGAGAGAGAGAGAGAGAGAGAGACAGAGCAGAAGAGACAGACAGGGAGGGACAGAGCGAGAGAGAGTAACAGAGAGAGACAGAGAGCATGAGAGACAGATAGAGACAGAGAGAGAGAGCCAGAGAGAGAAAGAGCGACTGAGGGAGAGAGAGAAATACGGAGAGAGAGCCAAAGAGAAGCGAAAGAGAGAGAGAAAGACAGACAGAAAAGGAGAGAGAGAAACTGAGAGAGAGCCAAAGAGAGAGAAAAATAAAGACAAAGAAAGAAACAGAGTAATAGAGAGGAGTCAGAGTAAGAGCGAGAGACTGAGAGAAAGAGAGAGAGACTGAGAGTAAGAGTGAGAGAGATGTGGAGATTTCATGGTTGTGTTGCAATTCACTGACTAACCACTAGGAGTCTCACTAGTATATAAGTGAATGTTAGAGTCACATGACCGCAGACTGACTGGAGAGCTGGGAGTGAGAGGTTGCTACTGTTTGATAATAGCGTTATTCATCTGTTGTTTTGTATATAGTTGACCCACAGTTATTATTAATAAATTGTTTATAGCTTTAGCTACAAGTGTTCTTGTAATATAAATCAGGCCATCCAACAAGAACATTACGAGAGAGCTAGAGAGGCAGATCGAGAGAGACAGAAAGCGAGACCGAGAGAGACAGTTGGAGAAAGCGAGAGAGAGGCAGAGAGACAGAGAAAAAGAAAGAGAAAGCGAGAGAGAGAAAAAGGCAGATAGAGAAAAAAAGAGAAAGACAGAGAGGGAGTGAGACAGAGAGATGGAGAGGGAGAGGGAGCGAACCGGATAATCATATTGGCTCATTTTAAATACGCACGGCTGGTTTGTAGCTGCGTTCTCCCGGCTCCCGGAGTTACCGGTTGCTCCGGTAAGGCCCCACTCGGGCACCGATTATTACTGGTCTCCACAAGAGGAGCCCGCCATGATGGGCATCCCGGGGGCGGGGGGCTCAGAGGCCTTTGGAACCTCCCGGATGGTTGGGGTCAAGGCAGTGCAGTGCCTACCTGGCACTGCGTTGCGGGATGTCCTCACTTTGTGGGGAGGTGGGTGGTGGTGATGTCCATGTCTGTGGAAGGTTGCATTGTTCTTGGGTGGGTGGCTGTGGGGAACCCTAAAGCTCACTTTGAGATTGGGGCATCCTTTCAAAATGGCGGCCTGATCCCTGAGGAGCTGGTCTGGCCGGCGGCTTTAGTGTGGGCTTGACTGGTGAGAAAGTCTGCAATGTCCCAAAGAATTACCCAAAAATCCAGCTCTGGATCATGCTCAAAAAGCCAATGGAAAACAGCCCACCAAACCCACCCAAAATCACACTTGTTTTGGGTGTATCGCGCCCCAAGAGTGAGAGAGAGAGAGTGACAGAGAGAGGCAGAGAGAGAGAGAATTTGGGAGAGACAGACACACAGAGAGGGACAGTGAGAGAGGGAGACAGAGGTAGAGATGGACAGAGAGAGACAGGCATGATTTAACTAACTGGGGGAAAAGTCCCATAGCGATTGTGTTTAGCCGTGTGTTTCCGGGTGCTCGCAGCACCGTGAGACACAACGCTATCAAATGGCACTGGGGTTAGATTAGGGGCCTCAGCAGGGAACACATAGCCCCATTTTCTGCACTGTGGTGATCGGCTTGCCGCAACTCCTCAGTGAAGCGAGCAATCGGGACCCATTTTTAAATGGCGTCCGATCTCTGGAGGCTCTGGCAAAACCCCCGACCACCCACAAAGCCCCAACTCACTCTTTTTAAAAAAATTTAGAGTACCCAATTATTTTTTCCAATGAAGGGGCAACTTAGCATGGCCAATCCACCTACCCTGCACATCTTTGGGTTGTGGGGTGAAACCCACGCAGACAGGGGGAGAATGTGTAAACTCCACACGGACAGTGACCCAGGGCCGGGATTTGAACCCGGGTCCTCAGCGCCGTAGGCAGCAATGCTAACCACTGTGCCACCATGCTGCCCTACCCCAACTCACTCTGAGGGGTCCCTGGGCCTTTGCACCCTCCCCAACACCTGTGCAATCGCCACTGTGGGGAAAAATACCAGCTTGGCCAGCATTGCCAGACTGGCACCCAGGTTGTACTGCCAGGGTGGCACCTCGCAGTGCCAACCTGGCACTGGCATCTGCACTGCCAAGGTGCCATTTTTTGCATGCGCGTGAGGTGCACTGCATGGGTGCCGGGAGGGGCGCGGGGCGGGGTCAGGGGTCGTTTCGGGATGCAATCTCTGTCTCACCCTCTGTGTCTCTGCCTCTCAGGCAACTGGAGCTCCTCAGTGTACAAAACGGGGCTCTGCGTGGCCTCGGTCACGCGTTCCCCGCTGAGGCCCCTTATTCAACATGAGTCGCATTGTATAGCCATGTATTTCTCAGCACTGCGAGCAACTGGAAACATGCCGCTAAACACGCTTGCTCGGGGACTTTGTCGCTAATTAGTTCATTCGCGCCCAGAGAGTGGCGCAGAAAGACAGAAAGATTAGAACGAGGCAGAGAGAGAGAGAGAAGAGTGAGGTAGAGAGAGAAAGTGGAACAGAAAAAGTGAGACAGAGGGACAGAGAGAGAGGCAGACAGAGAGAGAGGGAGACAGAAAAAGTGAGACAGTGATAGTGAGACAGAGAGAGAAATAGGGAGAGACAGACGCAGAGAGAGGGACAGAGTGAGAGCAACAGAGCGAAAGACAGAGTGTGACAGAGAAAAGAGAGCAAGACACAGAGAGAGGCAGAGGGAGAGAAAGAGATAGTGGTGGAGAGTTTTGAGGGGTGGGGGAGTTCTAGAGCATACAGCGCTGGGAGGTTAAGGACCGGGCCGCCAATGTCAGCCAGACTACTAGAAAAGGGAAGGAGAGAGATTCAGATGCCAACAGAGCGGAGTAAGAATATTATATCTCCAACTCACGGCAGAACGAGTCGCTCCTCCACGGGTGCAGATTGACTTTCCCAGCCTGGCAAGCCTCCACGTAGGCCTGGATGCTGTCACAGACGATCTTAGGGTCTCCATTTGATTGACATGCGTCATAGAGGCAGTCGAGGAAGAATTGCTTGGGGTCGATAAGGCTGTGGCAGGCTTCTAGAGGGCTGCCGGCCATGGTCAGAAAGCCGCAGTAATTCTTCTTTTCCAGGATGGCCCGCCTCTTGGGCTCGCAGACAGGGCAGTTTTTGCCACAGCCACTGTTGCACTTTGCCCCCTCGACGGGGACGCGCCAGCTCTTGCCGAACTCCGTCACGTCCTTGGTCAGCTGACCATCGTGGAGCGTGAATTCCTTCTCCCCTTTGCCGTTGAAATTCCCGCACAGGCCCCGCACCTTCTCAAAGTAGTTCCCCGGGACGGTGACCGTCACATAGTAGGTCAGGTCATAGCTGACCATCAGGCCGAAGTCCGTCTCTATCACCGCCTTGTGGCCATGTTGGTAGCTCCGGATTCTGCCATTGTCCAAAGACAGGGGCAGATTGGTCAGAATTCCATTCACCTTTAAAGAGACAACACAGCGGTGAGTGCTACCCGACAGACCTCACAAACAACTCAAACCTCACCCAGCCTGAGCATTGACCCAGTGAGAGGGATCACCTCCATCTCTGGGGTCATCCAGCATCGGGAATCAAAGCCTGACCTCCAGTGGTCTTTGCCCATCCTGTTCTTCGGGTTTGCTTTCACTGAACGCTGGTCCTTTGTTCTCTTATTAACGCATTGCTATCTTACCTCTTTGGCACTACCAGCACCTCCTTTGGTCCTTCAAGCTGCCATTAATACTTGGTTTGACTTGTGGTCTGCGACTCCTTTGCTCCGACCTATCCCTGACCTTCTACTCTACATCATCCCCTCTTCAACAGCATATATCCCATTATATTTATCCCGCTACAGTTCTGATGAAGTGTCATATGGACGTTAACCCTATTTTCTCTCTCCACAGATGTTGCCCAACTTGTTGCATTTTTCTAGCATTTCCTGTTTATAATTCACCTTGATCAAATCTTCTCTCGACTGACTCTTCCCAGAGGAGGACAATCCCAACATCTCCAATCTATTCCCGGGTACCAGTCTTGTGAATGTTTCCTACACCCCTCTCCCTTTCTCACACACTCTCTCTCTCTCTCTCTAAAGGCCTTAGGTCCTTCCTGAAGTGTGAAGGCCAGAAGTAGACACAATACTCTAGTTGCTGCCCAAACAATGTTTTATATAAAGTTCACCACAATCACCTTGGTCTTGTACTCTACACCCCATTGAATAAAGCTGGTCAAGGGTGACACAGTGCCGCAGTAGTTAGCACTGCTGCCTCACGGTGCGGAGGACCTGGGTTAGATCCTGGCCCCGAGTCACTGTCTGTGTGGGGTTTGCACATTCTCCCCGTGTCTGCGTGGGCCTCGCCCCCACAACCCAAGGATGAGTGAGAGGGAGAGGAAGTGTGTGTGAGAGAGTGTGTGAGACATAGTATGTTTGAGACAGAGAGTGTGAGTGTGTGCGGGTATGTGTGCGTGAGAATGAGTGTGTGAGAGAGAGAATGAGTATGTGTGAGAGAGTGTGTGTGTGAGAGAGAGAGAATGACTGTGAGAGTGTGTCAGTTAGTGAATTTGAGTGTGTGAGTGCATATGTTGTAAAGGTCCTTCCTGTTTATTCCCTTATTCACCTTTCTTTAATTCTTGCTGTTTCATTTTTGGTCCATGGATGATTAATAGACCTGTGACTTTAAGGCAAGAAGTCTGTGACTTTAATTCAAGCAGGAAGATACCGGAAGACTGTACTCATTCAAACAGAATCTGCAGATGGGCAGCATCACTGAAGAGGGATGGGGCTGGGACTCAGTTTGATTGATTGGCCAATGAATTGGCCCAAGAGTCTCTACTCTGCCCGGTAACAGGATCTGATCCGTGATTTGAGATTTGGTTTCAACTTTGATTCTGGCAGCAAGAAAAAGACAGGACTCTATTAACTCTACGGAGAGATCCAACTAATTCTATCCAGAAAGATCCAGCCAACTCTCTCCAGAAATTCATAGAATTTACAGTGCAGCAGGAGGCCATTCGGCCCATCAAGTCTGCACCTGCCCTTGGAAAGAGCACCCTACCCAAGGTCAACACCTCCACTCTATCCCCATAATCCAGTAACCCCACCCAACACTAAGGGCAATTTTGGACAGTAAGGACAATTTAGCATGGCCAATCCACCTAACCTGCACATCTTTGGACTGTGGGAGGAAACCGGAGCACCCGGAGGAAACCCACGCACACACGGGAAGAACGTGCAGCCTCTGCACAGACAGTGACCCAAGCCGGGAATCAAACCTGGGACCCTGGAGCTGTGAAGCAATTGTGCTAACCTCTATGCTACCGTGCCGCCCACGGCAGATCCAGCTAACTCTCTCCAGAAGGATCTAGCTAACTCTCTCCACAGGGCTACTGTGAGGGCTGTCTCTCTCTCTCTCTCTCTCCGAAAGCTGTTTGATGATAAACAGGGTGTCTCTCCAGCAAACAATGTGAGTAATAGAACATAGAACATAGAACATAGAACAGTACAGCACAGAACAGGCCCTTCGGCCCTCGATGTTGTGCCGAGCAATGATCACCCTACTTAAACCCACGAAACCCGTATACCCGTAACCCAACAATCCCCCCATTAACCTTACACTACGGGCAATTTAGCATGGCCAATCCACCTAACCCGCACATCTTTGGACTGTGGGAGGAAACCGGAGCACCCGGAGGAAACCCACGCACACTCGGGGAGGACGTGCAGACTCCACACAGACAGTGACCCAGCCGGGAATCGAACCTGGGACCCTGGAGCTGTGAAGCATTGATGCTAACCACCATGCTACCGTGAGGCCCCTAATATATAATATATATTTTTATATTATATTTTTTAATATATTTTTAAACTACAGAGATACTGAATGAATGGATATATAAAAAAGATCATTACAGTCTGCAAACCAAAAACTTTAATCTGCCAGCTTGCTGTTAAGAAAAGTGTGTTAAAACCATCATCTGCAACAAAGACTCTTCCTTCCCTCCACTTATTATTTTTAGCCTTTTCCACCCCTCTGTGTTTGTCTGCCTTGTGTGTGGGGGTAGAGAGTGGGGACAAGTTAAAGTGGGCAGTAGGTATTAGCTTGTCTTTAACCAGTAGTATTTACTCCATATTTCATTACAGTTCTTGTTATAAATAAACAGTAATTGTTTTCAAACCTTGTGACTGTAATTATTGGGAAGCCAAGGCCAACGTTGGTACTTTTCAAAGGATTATTGGTTAATTCACTTGTGTTGTGTCTCCGTGTCAAGTGGAGTTGGAATTGACCAAGTTCCAGCCCAGGGGGTGAATGGGTTTTCTCCTGTTCCTGTGTAGCAGGCTCGAGGGGTTGATTGGGCCTCCTCCTGTTCATGTGTAACAGGCTCGGGGGGCTGAATGGGCCTCCTCCTGTTCATGTGTATCAGGCTTGGGGGGTTGAATGGGCCTCCTCCTGTTCCTGTGTAACAGGCTCGGGGGGCTGAATGGGCCTCCTCCTGTTCCTGTGCAACAGGCTCGGGGGGCTGAATGGGCCTCCTCCTGTTCCGGTGTAACAGGCTCGGGGGGCTGAATGGGCTTCCTCATGTTCTTGTGTAACAGGCTCGGGGGGCTGAATGGGCTTCCTCATGTTCCTGTGTAACAGGCTCGGTGGGCTGAATGGGCCTCCTCCTGTTCTTGTGTAACAGGCTCGGGGGGCTGAATGGGCTTCCTCATGTTCCTGTGTAACAGGCTCGGTGGGCTGAATGGGCCTCCTCCTGTTCCTGTGTAACAGGCTCGGGGGGCTGAATGGGCTTCCTCCTGTTCCTGTGTAACAGGCTCGGGAGGCTGAATGGGCCTCCTCCTGTTCCTGTGTATCAGGCTCCGGGGGCTGAATGGGCTTCCTCCTGTTCTTGTGTAACAGGCTCGGGGGGCTGAATGGGCCTCCTGATGGAGGGTTTGAGGTTGCCAGTGGTGGAGCATTCTTACCTTGACCTTCCAGCGTACTTTCTGTTCCAGGATTAAGCTGTAGCCGTGAACCTTCACCTCCACCAGCCTGGTAACTGCCACCTTTCCACTCCCGAAACTCTCATTCTCCACATTGACAGTGAATTTGGGCAGGTTCTCCTCCTTCTCGTACACAGTGACCAAGGTGTAGGTGCAAGTTCCCTGGAAGTCGTACTTGCGCCCATCGAAGGTGCGATAGTGGGGGTCTCCTGAGGCAGTGCAGGTACCCACACCCACCGCATGGCAGCCCCGCTCCCCGTTCACCACCTTGCACACTTCGTGGGCACCGCACTTGACCTCCCGGCATCTCACGACCCCGCCATCCTCACACGAGCAGCGCTGGCCACACTTGCCGTTGGGGTAGAATGTCTGGCCAGAGGTGTAGTAAGCTCCCTGGTACAGACAGCCGCACTGGGCCAGAGGAACGCATTGCTCCCCACTCAGCACGAAGCCTTCATCACACTGACACCCTTCAGCACACGAGGCACTGCACCCCTCTGGTTCCGATAGAGTGGCGCACGTGACTGGGCATCCGATGCCACACACTTCATAATGGCTGTTTGCTGGGCATAACATGGCTATAAAACACAGAGAGAGATAGAGGCTTCAGTGCATTCAGTAACTTGTTAACCCCTGACTCATTAACCCCCCCAACACGTTAACCCTGACTCGTTAATCCCCTCAACACGTTAACCCTGACTCGTTAACCCCTGACTTGTTAACCCCTGACTCGTTAACTCCCAATACATTAACCCTGATTTATTAACCCCTGACTCATTCTCATCCCACCATGTTAACACTGACTTGTTAACCCACTAATACATTAACATCTGACTTGT
This sequence comes from Scyliorhinus canicula, assembly GCF_902713615.1. Taxonomy (NCBI): domain Eukaryota; kingdom Metazoa; phylum Chordata; class Chondrichthyes; order Carcharhiniformes; family Scyliorhinidae; genus Scyliorhinus; species Scyliorhinus canicula. Next base: position 54,348,310 of record NC_052157.1, read on the forward strand.
TAACCCCTGACTTGTTAATCCACTAATACATTAACATCTGACTTGTTAACCCCTGAATCGTTAGTCCTCTTAAAACGTTAACCCTGACTCATTAATACTAACTCGTTAACCGCAACATGTTAACCCCTGACTCATTAACCTCCAATACATTAACCCTGACTCATTAACCCCGACTCGCTAACCCCTGACTCGTTAACCCTCTTAACAAGTTAATCCTGACTTGTTAACGTTCTAACATACTAACACTGACTTGTTAACCGCCCCAATACGTTAACACTTGACTCATTAACCCCTGACTCGTTAACTTTCCAATATGCTAACCATAACAGATTATCCCTGACCCGTTAATGCCTGACTCATTAATACATGACTTGTTAACCTACCCAACAAGTGAACCCCCAAACATGTTAATCTCTACTCTTTAATCCTGGCTCGTTAACACCTGAGTCGTTAACCCCAATTCATAAACCCCCATTTGTTAATCCTCCACTCGTTAACCCCTGACGTGTTAATCCTGACTCATTAACCCCCGATACATTAATCCCCGATTCTTTAACCCTCTTAACAGGTTAACCCTGACTCATTAACCTCCCAGCATGTTCACTCTGACTTGTTAACCCTTTTAACAAGTTAACTCTGACCCACTAACCTCCCAGCATTTTGGCTCTGCCAGATTATCCCTGACCCATTAACGCCTGACTTGTTAACACATGACTTGTTAACCCACCCAACACGTCAACCCCCAAACACGTCAACCCCCAAACATGTCAAGCCCCAAACACGTCAACCCCCAAACGCGTCAACCCCCAAACACATCAACCCCCAAACATGTCAAGCCCCAAACACGTCAACCCCCAAACGCGTCAACCCCCAAACACGTCAACCCCCAAACACGTCAACCCCCAAACACGTCAACCCCCAAACGCATCAAGCACCAAACATGTCAAGCCCCAAACACGTCAAGCACCAAACATGTCAAGCCCCAAACACGTCAACCCCCAAACATGTCAAGCCCCAAACACGTCAACCCCCAAACGCATCAAGCACCAAACATGTCAAGCCCCAAACACGTCAAGCACCAAACACGTCAACCCCCAAACACGTCAACCCCCAAACATGTCAAGCCCCAAACACGTCAACCCCCAAACGCGTCAACCCCCAAACACGTCAACCCCCAAACACGTCAACCCCCAAACACGTCAACCCCCAAACGTGTCAACCCCCAAACACGTCAACCCCCAAACACGTCAACCCCCAAACACGTCAACCCCCAAACGCATCAAGCACCAAACATGTCAAGCCCCAAACACGTCAAGCACCAAACATGTCAAGCCCCAAACACATCAAGCACCAAACATGTCAAGCCCCAAACACATTAACCCCCAAACACGTTAACACCCAAGCACGTTAACCCCCAAATCGTTAACCCCCAAACACGTTAACCCCCAAACACATTGGGCGCGATTCTCCGCACTCCCGACGGTGCGGAGAATAGCGTGGCTCGTAAAATTTTACGGCCACGCTGTTCCGACGCCCTCCCGCTATTCTCCCCCCCCCCCCCCCCCCCACACCCGACTCCCGATACGAATCGCTGCCGCCGTTTTTTTACGGCCGGCAGCGATTCTCAGCTGTTCGATGGGCCGAGTTCCCAGCCCTTTACGGCTGTTTTTACGAACGGCAAACACATCTGGTCTGGCCGTTCGTAAAAACGGCCGTAAACTCTCGATCTTTAAAACCATGGCACCGATTGGCACGGCAGTACCACGGCCGTGCCAAGGGTGCCATGGGCCCGCGATCGGTGGGCACCGATCGCAGGCAGCGGGCCCGATGCCCGCGCACTCTTTGTCCCTCTGCCGCCCCGCTGTATCACTTCGCGGGGCGGCTGAGGGGCATCCCGGCCCGCGCATGCGCGGGTTTCGCGCAAATGCGCGATGACATCATCCACGTATGCGCGGGTTGGAGTCTTCCAATCCGCGCATGCGCGGCTGACGTCATATGACGCGTCAGCCGGCGCTAACTCTGGCAAGCGAGCTTAACGAAATTCGTTAAGCCCGCTATGCCGGAGTTTACGGCGTCGGCATGCTAGCCCCGACCGGGGACCAGAATCGGTTCCCGGTCGGGAAGGGGGGGGCTGGCGTCAAACCCGCCCGGATTTGACGCCAGCCTTACGATTTCTCCCCATATGGGAGAATCGCGCCCATTGACCCCCAAACATGTTAACCCCCAAACACGTTAATCCCCAAGCACATTAACCCCCAAACACATTAATCCCCATACACATTAATCCCCAAACACATCGACTACCCAAACACATTAATCCCCATACACATTAATCCCCAAACACGTTAACCCCCAAACACATTGACCCCATACACATTAATCCCCATACACATTAATCCCCAAACACGTTAACCCCCAAACACATTGACCCCCATACACATTGACCCCCATACACATTAATCCCCATACACATTAATTCCCAAACACATTAATCTCCATACACATTAATCCCCAAACACATTAATCCCCATACACATTAATCCCCATACACATTAATCCCCATACACATTAATCCCCAAACACGTTAACCCCCAAACACATTGACCCCCATACACATTAATCCCCATACACATTAATCCCCAAACACGTTAACCCCCAAACACATTGACCCCCATACACATTAATCCCCATTCACATTAATCCCCAAACACATTGACCCCCAAACACATTAACTCTCAAACACGTTAACCCTACATGTTAATCCTGGCTCGGTAACACCTCCCACTCCCCTTTCAAATAGAAACTCGGGTGTCTCTCTCCGTCCTTCCCTTCCCAATTCTTTCACTCTCTTCCACCATCCCACTTCTATCACTCTCAACCTCCTCATTAACTTCACTCTCTCCCTCTCCTCCCAAGTATCTTTTTAAAAATTAATTAATGAGATGCGGACGTCACCGGCTGGACCAGCATTTATTGCCCATCCCTAATTGCCCTCGAACTGAGTGGCTTGCTAGGTCGTTTCAGAGAGCATTTCAGAGTCAACCACATTGCTGTGGGTCTGGAGTCACATGTAGGCCAGACCAGATAAGGACGGCAGATTTCCTTCCCTAAAGATCAATAGTGAACCAGATGGGTTTTTACAACAATCAACAAAGGTTTCATGGTCATCAGTAGACTTTTAATTCCAGATTTTTAAAATTTAATTCAAATTTCACCATCTGTGGCAGGGTCTTCAGAGCATTATCCTAGGTCTCTGGGTTACTCGTCCAGGGACAATATTACTGGACTACTGCCTCTCCCTCTCTTTCCTCACTACCTTCTCTCTTTCCCTTTCCTCCCAACCCCTGCACACTCCATCTCATCACTTTCCCTTCTTCCTGCACCCTCCAATTTCTCTTTCTCTCTCTTGCTAATACCTGACCAGTTTTGCTCTCGTTCTCTCAGATTCCTTCCTCTCTGCCACACTCTTTCAGCCTCTCTGCCCAATTCTCCCCTTTCCCCATGACTCACTCTTCCATTCCTTCCCTCCCTACTCCAATTTCGGCCTCTCGAGCATCCCCTGGTTCCCATTGTTCCGCCATTGTCGGCCCTGCCTTCAGCTGCCTAGGGCCTCAGCTCTGGAATTCCCTCCCTAATCCTCTCCACGCCTTGCTTTCTCTTTGTCCCACTCTATCCCTCTCTCTCTCCTTTTATCCCCCTCTTCCTCTGGCTGTCTCCCGCTTTCTCTCTCTGTCGATTTGCCTCTTTGTCTGTCTCCCTCTCTGTCTCTCTGTTTCCTCTCTCTCGGCTCCCTTTCCTCTCTCTATCTATCTCCATCTCTCTGTCTACCCCCTTTCTCTCTGTCTGCTTGCTCTGTCTCTCCCTCTCTCGCTGTGTCTGTCATTCTCTCTCTCTCTGCTCGTTCTCTCTCTCTTTCCACTTGCTGATATCTCTCTATGTGACTCTCTGTCTGATTTTGGGCTCCTGTCTCTGATTTTGCTCCATTGCAGGCACAGGGCAGATACAATTGCTGTTTATGTTGCTACTTACGACAGAAGGACTTGCTCCGCCATTGGTTAATGGTGATTCCAGCGTCCTGACAGGCAGCTGCGTATGCGGCCACCGCCTCGCACACCACCGTCCTGTGGCCCTCGTAAAGACAGGAGTCGAACAGGCAATCATTGAAGTACTCTTTGGGATCCACGTGGCTCAGGCAGTCTCGGAAGGGTCCCTTGTCATCCTTTATCTTGCCGCAGAACTCGGAGCTCTCGTAGCGTCGCTTGGCCACGATATCGCACTGCGGACATTTGCCCCGACAGTCGTGGGAACAGCCGGGGGTACTGTCCACTTGCCAGCTCTTGCCGAATGTCGTCGGGTTGTTGGTGCTCTTCCCATCCTTGGTCGTCAGGTCGTTATCTCTCTTACCATCGAAGTTTCCACACAGCCCACACACGGAGTCTGAGTAGGTGCTGGGTAAAGTGACCGAGATTCTGCTGCGCCAATCGTAGGTGACCCGCAACCCAAACTCCGTTTCCAATGTGGCTCCACGGCAACTCTTGTAGATAATGATCTTCTCATCCTCGAGAGCATAGGGCAGATTGACCAAGATTCCATTCACCTGTCGGATTGGACAACATGAAAATTACTAAAACCTCCAACAGCGATCAGTACTTAAGATCAACATATGTCGTTTGTACATGTGTCTTACCTAAATCCGTAAACCAACCAAGCGGTGGATCCAAGGGATATGGAGAGTGGAACTGTGCACACTGCTCCCAGTGCGGTCTAATCAAGGGTTATGGAGACAGGAACTGCACAGTTCTCCAAGTGTGGTCTAATCATGGGATATGGAAACCTGAACTGTGCACAGTGCTCCAAGTGTGATCTAACAAAGGGATTTGGAGACCGGAACTGTACACAGTGCTCCCGGTGTGGTCTAACAAAGGGTTATGGAGACAGGAACTCTGCACATTGCTCCAAGTGTGGTCTAACAAAGGGATTTGGAGACCGGAACTGTGCACGGTGCTCCCAGCGTGATCTAACAAAGGGTTATGGAGACAGGAACTCTGCACATTGCTCCAAGTGTGGTCTAACAAAGGGATTTGGAGACCGGAACTGTGCACGGTGCTCCCAGTGTGGTCTAACAAAGGGTTATGGAGACAGGAACTCTGCACATTGCTCCAAGTGTGGTCTAACAAAGGGATTTGGAGACCGGAACTGTGCACGGTGCTCCCAGTGTGGTCTAACAAAGGGTTATGGAGACAGGAACTCTGCACATTGCTCCCAGTGTGGTCTAACAAAGGGATACGGAGACCTGAGCTGTGTACAGTGCTCCCAGTGTGGTCTAATTTAGTTGTTACCTACCAGAACTTTGCCAACATAATCCCGGGTGAGGACAATAGTTTGCCCGTAGACCACGATCCACGCCAGCCTGGTATAGGAGACCACTCTGCTTCCCCTGTGCTCGTTCTGTACTTGGACATCGAACGGTTGCAGGTCAGTGTTGTTGGCGCAGAGAGAGGAGAATTTGTAGACACAGGTGCCCTGGAAGTCGTACTTGCGCCCGTCGAAGGTTCGATAATGAGGGTCTCCTGCGGCTGTGCAGGTCCCGTGCCCAACTGGGTGGCAACCCATCACCCCGTTCACCAGCTTGCACTTCTCATGGACACCGCACTTGACCTCGTGGCACCTCACGACCCCGCCATCCTCACATGAGCAACGCTGGGCGCACTTGCCGTTGGGGTAGAATGTTTGCCCAGATTTGTAGTAAGCTCCCTGGTAGAGACAGCCGCACTGGGCCAGAGGAACACATTGCTCCCCACTCAGTACAAAGCCTTCATCACACTGACACCCTTCAGCACACGAGGCCTTGCACCCGTCTGATTTAGACAGTGTGGCGCACGAGACTGGGCATCCGGTGCCACACACTTCATAATGGCTGTTCGCTGGGCATGACATGGCTATAAAACACAGAGAGAGATAGAGGCTTCAGTGCATTCAGTAACTTATTAACCCCGACTCATTAACCCCCCCAACACGTTAACCCTGACTCGTTAACCCCTCAACTCGTTAATCCCCACCTCATTAACCCTGACACAGAAAATGCAGTGCAGAAGAGACCTTGTGGCCCATCAAGTCTGCACCAATTTTCAAAAGACCACCTGACCCGCCCACCCAATCCCATTTGCCAGCACTTGGCCAATAGGCTTGAAAGTTATGCCGTGCCAAGTGCTCATCCAGGTACTTTTTAAAGGATGTCAGGCTGCCCGCCTCTACCACCCTCCCAGGCAATGCATTCCAGACCATCACCACTCTGGGTAAAAAAGCGTTTCCTCAAATCCTCCCTAAACCACTTGCCCCTTACCTTGACCTTGTGTCCCCTTGTACCTGACCCTTCAACTGAATGGTACGGCTGCTCCCTATCCACGCTGTCCATACCCCACATCATCTTGTGCACCTCGATCAGGTCGCCCCTCAGCCTTCTGTGCTCCAGCCAAAATAACCCAAGCCTGTCCAACCTCTCTTCATAACTTCTTTTAAAAATGTTTTTCTTAGTTTTTCATATTACACAAGATAAACCAATCTGTGCAGACCAAATACAATTTACAAAAGCCAAACGTTAGAAATAACCCTCAAAACCCAAACCCCCTTACCCAAATGACCCCCATTCCTTTTTTATTATTTAGAAATTATTTCGCAGTTTTGTACATAGTTTATATAAGGTGATTGACGTATATTTACATATGTATAGTTCTTCCCTGTCCCCCCCCCCCCCCCCCCCTCTTATTTTAGATGTTCATAGAATAGAACAGTACAGCACAGAACAGGCCCTTCGGCCCTCAATGTTGTGCCGAGCCATGATCACCCTACTCAAACCCACGTATCCACCCTACACCCTATACCCGTAACCCAACAACCCCCCCCTTAACCTTACTTTTATTAGGACACTACGGGCAATTTAGCATGGCCAATCCACCTAACCCGCACATCTTTGGACTGTGGTAGGAAACCGGAGCACCCGGAGGAAACCCACGCACACAGGGGGAGGACGTGCAGACTCCACACAGACAGTGACCCAGCCGGGAATCAAACCTGGGACCCTGGAGCTGTGAAGCATTTATGCTAACCACCATGCTACCGTGCTGCCCTGTGCTACCCTGCTGCCCAGTTCCTATGGGGCCTTGGTCTATTTTGTCTTGTTTGCTTGTGCCGGCCCTGGTGGGGCCCTGGGCCCTGTAACTGGTTCTGTTGGCCTGCCGGTTGGTATGGAGTTTTCCACCCAGAGGGGGAGAGGGGGATTGGTGCCCCTCCTCATAGCGGGCAGTTCGGCCTCCACCAGCCCCCATTTTGTCCTGGAGCCCCTAGTCCCTGCGGAAGGGCCCTGGGCTGGATTCTCTCTTCCTGAGACTAAGTGTTGACGCCAGGGCAAGATTCATGGGCTTCCATGAAGCGGGCCACCCCAGACCGTGGAAGGAGGCTGCACCATTCACCGTGCCTGGGTGCAGGTGACAGAGCATGTCAGCGCTGTGGGCGACATCGTCTGGACCGACCTGCAGTGCTGGCAAAAAGCTGCATGGCCTCCTTGGGGCGGCCAGGGTGAATAGGCAGCACCGTACCCCTGGTACTAACCCGCGGCTCACACACCCGTAACCCTACCTCCCCCCACCCCCTCACCAGGAGGGCGACTGAACCCCCACTCGCCACCCATACCGGCCGCCATGGCTGGGAGCCCTGGCAACTGAGGCCACCAGCTACCTGCCCCCTGGGCTGCTTCGGACTAACACTGTGCATTTTCTTTTTCTCACCTTCAGGAGGTGGTGGTTAACTGCAGAGAGCTGGAGAAGACTGGAGGGGGACCGCCGGACCTGCGTTCCCTCGCCATAGCAGAGCAGCGGGCCCTGGACCTGAGGAAAGGGAAGTGGCCGGGGCGGAGATCGGCCTCAGGTGAGGAAGTGAGACCCCACTGAGTTGCGGTTCCCCGTGACATGTGTGTCAACCACCACCCCCCCCCCCCCCCCCCGACTCCACCCTCACCCCCACACCACCCTCGACAGCCAGAACATCCCCCCCCACCCCCGTGTGCCGAGCGGCGACGATGACACCGACACGGAGGGGACCCATTTATCGAAACCCACAACACCCTGGAGCTTGAGTCTGATGTTGCCATCTATTTCCTGTCACAGCTGTTTCCAACTCCAACACCCTCCACCATCCCAGAGGAACTCACCTCGGTTGGGCATTTTGGTGAAAAGGCTTTTGGGATACTATCTGGTGCTCACCACACAAATGCTCTGGTACATCAGGTGGTGGTAGGAACTCTCAAGGGGACGGACGGTCAGAGGGCGGGCCGACCCCAGGAACTAGCTGGCGTCCAGATGGATTATGGGCTTCTGGAATGGACAGTCCCATCGATAGTGAAGATGCAGTCACAGAGCCAGGAGTTGTCGGCGAGCATCCAGTACCTGCAGGTGCAAATGAAGGAGTCCAAGCACCTGCAGGAGCAGGAGGTGATGCCGACCAAGCGTGCCACCCAGGCCAATACTGCACAGGTGGCGTCTGTGGTGGAGACATTGGGGGCAAGGGTTTCGACTATGGATAAGTATGTCCAAGGCCTGGGGCATTCTGTGCAGGTGGTGGCTGAGGCCTAGGGCAGGGCTGCCCTCTCACAGGCAGCCATGTGCCAGGGCCACATGGACATCGCAGCGGTGCTCCTGAGCATGGCCCAGTCACAGCTTGCCATGGATGAGAACATCGACGGCATTGCCGAGGCGCTAGCCGACGTGGCGCAGAGAGGGAGGTGGCCCAGTTCCAGAGGGAGATGGCGCAGTCATTGGCTGATGTGGCACAAACCCAGAAGGTGGTGGCACAGTCGCAGTGTGATGCGGTGCAGTCCCAGACAGAGATGCCCCATGCTCGATGGCCGCGAGCATGCCGACCCTGGCCGAGACGGCAACGGCCCTCAGGGACTGGCAGCGCTGGTGGCGGGGGAGCCTCAGAAAATGGCTCCGCTCGTACCCCTGTCCCCTGGAGTAGCCCAGCGGCCATAAGGCACCCTGAGGGAGGAGGAGGTGTTGGGGTCCGTGCCGGTGACTCCCGCAGGGGAGGCACCCGAACACTGCAGCATCTCGGACTCTTCGCCTCCTGTCCCTGTGGGCAGAACAGGGTGGCACCACGCCACCCGGCACACCCGAACAGCAGCTGGGCCCATCCAGGCCTGGTCGCCCCAGAACGTGGCTGCTATCAGGAACCCTGGTCGCAGGGCAGGTATCACAGCAGGCCGCCTCCACACGTGCTGTACCACCTTGACGTAGCGTTAAGAGCCGTAAGGCCAGAACGTTAGACATCAGTTAAGTTGGCATGGGTGCAGGGCATGGTTTAGTTATAGGAGCTAGGGCACATATGTGTAAATATTTGTTCACATTAAACACATATTACCACTGTTACAACCTTCCTCGGTGCTCTGTCAAAAGGGTGTGAATGGTGGGCTGGTCTGGGCTTGCCACAGAGGGGGCTTGGGGGTGGGAAGGGGAATTGGTAGATGTCTTGGCTCAGGGACGCAGTTCAGCCAGCGCTCACTGCTCCTATGTCACCCCCCTCCCCACCGTCCCAACCTCCACCACCCCGGGGGTTCGTCGGGACCGTGTGATGGAATGGCCAGGTCTCATGCAGAGATCACCCAGGTGGAAAGTGGGCAGGAGTCAGACGTTGTTGAACGTTATGGAGGACCACAGTTCATCGTAGATCGGGTTGTCATCACCCTCCATCCCATGGATCAGACCCGCTGTTACTGCCAACCCTGGGCCCACACCCCCGTAGTGCAGCAGGTATGTATCACTGAGGGGGTTGCAAGGGGAGGTGGCCGTGGGTGGTGTATGGGGTGGGATGCGGTGTTTGTGCCCATGGCCAGTACCACCCCCCCCCCAGTTGGTGAACCTGGAGGCAATCAGAACGTCCCATGTCGTGCGGCCTCCCGTGCCTGCCTGGGCTCCATGTCCTGCCCATCCTTGCCCTCTCCCCACATCATCCTCGTCGGACGAGGCCTGAACAGCATCTTCAGGAGGCCGAAACACCGCTCGAACACACTCCTGGTTGCTGTATTGGCATTGTTGTAATGGGTCTCCGCGCCGGCCTGTGGCCTCCGGATGAGCATCATCAGCCATGACCGCAGCAGATAACCCCTGTCACCCAGGAGCCAACCCAGCCGGTGCTTCTACGAGGCTGAGATTCGGACACTGTGCCAGGAAGAAGGCATCGTGCACACTGCCCAGGTATTGGGTGCAGACATACATGATGTGCATGTTCATCGAGTGGAACCCCTTTTGATTTGTGTACAGTGGCCTGTTATCCGCAGGTGACCATAGGGGACATGCATCTCGTCGATCACCCCTGGAGCGGCGGCATCCCATCAATGGTGGTGAACCCTACTGCCCGGGCATCCTGATGGGCTCGGTCCACATTGAAATAGATGTATTGTGCCAACCGGGCATATAGGGCCTCCGTGACGGCACGGATGCACTTGTGCACCGAGGTCTGTGAGATCCCGAACAGGTCCCCACTCGGTGCCTGGAAGGACCTCGTGGCGTAGATGTTCAGGGTGACCCGTCACCTTGATGGCCACTGAGGGCTGTGGCAACTAGGAGGAAGGCCACCGAGGTGGCTGCCTCGTAGACTGCGGCAAGGGTGGCCTGGGCACCGCCCCAGTCCTGTGGGAGTAACCCTGGTCCCACAGCCCATTCCCCTGTTACCACCCCCCTCCCCCCCCCGGCCCTGGCAGGGCCCCCCCCCCCCCCCCCCCCCCCCGGCCCTGGCAGGGCCCCCCCTCCCCCAGACAGTGTCAGGCCCGGCAGCGTCGGTAGTACTTCTCCGTGTCCTACCTCCTCTCTCTCCAATCTGCCACGGCACCACTTTCATGAGTTTTAAAAGCACAAGTGAACCTCGCCGTCGGGAACTCCCCCAGTGGAGGTGGAGGTTTGCAGAGGCCCCGGAGAATATTGGATCAGGCCCGCTGATGATACGTCAATGACTTTTACTCTACGTGCGTTCTGGAAAGCATTGACGCCATTGTCGATGCGATGGAGAATTGAGATTTGGCGTGAAACAGGTGCCCCTGTCCTGTGGGAGTAACCCGGCGCAGGAACCGTTTCTCCGCCCAATCGCGTTTCCCGATTCCGGTGTTGGCTGACGGAGAATCCCACCCTCTTCTTTGTGGTCTTGTTCTTGGCCCCCCCATTGCCTATTCTGGCTGTTCCCATCCCCTTTCCCCTCTCCCTCCCTTCTCTCCTTTCCTCCTTCTTCCTGTTCTTCGGAGGCCCCTGTGGCCTCTTGTTGGCCCCTGTGCGGCCTCTCTGCCTCCCCTCACTCTAATGTCCATTGGCTTCAAACAGGTCCTGGCACAAGTTGGTGAATGGTTTCCACATCTTGTGGAACCCTCTTCCAACACACGGATAGTGACTTTTATTTTCTCCAGATGGAGGAATTCCAATAGGTCGGTCAGCCAGTCTGTAGCTTTGATTGGTGCTGTGGATCGCTAGCCAAACAGGATTCTTTGTCCGATGATGAGGAAAGCATAGACAAGGGTGTCAGCTGCCCTTCCATGAAGAGTTCAGGTTGGTCCGAGACCCAGAAGATTGCCACTTTTCGGTATGGCTCCACCCTCACCCCTACAACCTTGGACATTGCCTCGGAGGAGGCTGTCCAGAACCCGACAGGTTTGGGATAAGCCCAGAACATGTGAGTGTGGTTGGCTGGGCCTCATTGGCACCGTTCACATTTGTCCTGCTCATTTGGGTTCTTGTCACAGGTGCTCTATGCACCACTTTTAGCTGCATGAGGCTTAGCCTTGCGCAAGTGGAGATGGCGTAGGCCCTGTTCAGTGCTTCGCTGCAGAGTCCCCGCTCTATTTCTATCCATAGTTTTCCCTCCCACTTTTCCCCTGTCTCATCCAGTGGGGAGCGTGCCCTTTCTAATTGCTGCTCGTATATGTCCCCACAGTTCCTCCCCACCCAGATTGCCCATGTCCAGTAGTTCCCCGAGCATTGGGTCCGTGGGTATGATGCTGTCTCCTTGAAGAGGAAATCCATTACCTGTAGATGTCAGAGTTTGTTCCATCGGGTAGTTGTAGCTTTTCTGTCAGTTCCTCTAAAGTCACCAGTCTTCCCTCTGTATAGAAGTCACCAACAGTCAGAATCCCCACCCCCCACCCCCCCGTCCTGACTCCATCTCTTAAAGGCGGCTTCCAACATGGCTGGCACGAACCTGTGGTTGCTGTAGATGGGGGCCATAGTGGACATTTTGGTTAGGCCCAAGTGCTGTCTCATTTGATTCCAGGTTCGGAGGATGGCTACCACCACTGGGCTTGTTGAGTTGTTTTGCGAGTGGGGATGGGAGTGCTGCCATGGCGAGGGCTCGGACAGTCGTCCTTGTGCAGGAGCTCCCCTCCATCTTGACCCATTTGGTGTCTGGGTCCTTCACCCACGCCCTCACTCTTTCTGCCATGGCTTCCCAGTGGTAGAATTGTAGGTTTGGGAGGCCCAGGCCCTCCCCGTGATTCTTTTTCTTTGTTGGACCCCGTTAGGGATTCTTGGATTCTTCTCTTCCCCCCCAACCTCTCCGCGACACAAATGTCATACTGGTTTTGTCGACCGCGCTAAAGAAGGCCTTGGAGATGTAGATCGGTATGGATCTCAACAGGAAGAGGAACGCGGGCAGCACATTCATCTTGATCATCTGCAGCCTTCCCACTAGGGAGAGTGGGAGTGTGTCCCATCCCTGCAGGTCCTTGTTTACTTCCTCCGCCAGACTGGTCAGGTTCCATTTATGGATCCCTGTCCAGTCATGGGAAATCTGTATCCCCAGATAGCGGAATTTGCTTTGGGCTTGTTTAAATGGTAATCCCGCCAGCTCTGGCCCTCCCCCTCTAGGGTTCACAGGGAAGACTTCATTCTTCTCAGGTTGAGGTTGTAGCCCAAGAAGGCTCCAAACTCTCTCAGGAACTTCATGATCCCTTCCATGCTGCTTTGAAGGTCCGAAATATAGAGGAGCAGGTCATCTGCATAGAGGCAGACTCTGCTCTCTGCCTCCTCTTCAGATTCCCTTTCAGCATCTCGCTACTCTGAGGGCGATCGCCAATGGCTCAATTGCCAAGGCGAATAGAAGCGGGGGCAGAAGGCATCCCTGCCTTGTGTCCCTGTGCAGCTGGAAGTATTGGTCTGGATGCTCGCCATGGGAGCGCTCTACAAGAGTTTCATCCATGAGGTGAACCCTGTCCCCAGCCCAAACCTCTCCAGTACCTCTGTGAGGTTCTTCACCTCGACTCTGTCAAAGGCCTTTTCTGCATCCAAGGAGATAATCACCTTTCCCCGGAGGCGGTCATTATCATGTTTAGCAGCCGCCTGATGTTCGCAGTTAGCTGTCAACCCATAACAAAGCCGGTCTGGTCCCCAGTGACAACCTCTGGTACGCAGTTCTACAGTCGCCTGTTCAGGACTTTTGCGAGTATTTTCACATCTGCAGCGAAATGGGTCTGTATGATCCGCATTCCGCTGGATCTTTGTCTTTTTTTGGGTATCACAGCCAATCAACCTAACCTGAACATCTGCGGGTAAGAAAGGGATGGGTGGGACAGTGGTACCATTCATGTTATGGGACTACAGATGGGGTTAGCCACACAGTTCAGTAAGAGGACAGCAGTGTTGGATTAAGTAAGGTGCTCGTTCCACAGGCTGGTGCAGACACGATGGGCCGAACGGCCTCCTTCTGCACTGTAAATTCTATGATTCTATGATCTCTGTTGATCCACCATATTTACAGATGCACCATAGAAAGCATCCTATCTGGCTGCATCACAGCCTGGTATGGCAACTGCTTGGCCCAGGACCGCAAGAAACTTCAGAGAGTCGTGAACATAGCCCAGTCCATCACACAAACTTGCCTCCCATTCATTGACTCCATTTACACCTCCCGCTGCCTGGGGAAAGCGGGCAGCATAATCAAAGACCCCTCCCACCCGGCTTACTCACTCTTCCAACTGCTTCCATCGGGCAGGAGATACAAAAGTCTGAGAATACAGGCGAACATGCTCAACAACAGTTTCTTCCCCGCTGTTACTAGACTCTTAAATGACCCTCTTATGGACTGAACTGATTAATACTATACCCCGTATGCTTCTCCCATTGCCGGTGTTACCTAGTTACATTTTGTGTTGCCCTATTATGTATTTTCTTTTATTTCCTTTTCTTTTCATGTACTTAATGATCTGTTGAGCTGCTCGCAGAAAAATACTTTTCACTGTACCTCGGTACACATGACAATAAACAAAATCCAAATCCAATCCTTATATTATTGAGGGTGATGGGATGTTTTAATCCGGTTTTTGCAGGCTAATTTCTTGTCTTTCAGAGGAGATGCCACCTGGTGTGTGACTGCTCAGTACATCCCCCTCACCAGAACCTCTCTTCATAACCTAAATGTTCCATTTCAGGCAACATGTTGGTGAATCTCCTCTGAACCCCCTCCAGTGCATTCACATCCTTCCTATAATGTAGTCACCAGAATTGCACACAGTACTCCAGCTGTGGCCTCACCAAAGTTCTACACAACTCTAATATGACCTCCCTGCTTTTATGATATATGCCTCGATTGATAAAAGCAAGTGTCCCATGTGCCATTTTCACCACCCTATTACCCTGCCCTTCTGCCTTCAGAGATCTATGGACAAACATGCCAAGGTCCCTTTGTTCCTTAGAACTTCCCAGTGTCAGACCTTTCATTGAATGCTTCCATGTCACATTACTCCTTACAAAGTACATCACCTCACACTTTTCAGGGTTAAATTCCACCGGGCGCTTATCAGCCCATTTGACCATCCCGTCTGTATCTTCCTGTAAACCAAGACACTCAACCTCACTTTACTTACCCGGCCAATCTTGTGCCACCCGCCAACTTATTGATCCTACTCTCCACATTGTCATCTATGTCATTTATACAAATAACAAACAGTGGGGACCCAGCACAGATCCCTATGGTACGTCACTGGATGCTGGTTTCCAGTAACTAAAGTGGCCGTCTGTCATCACTTTCTATTTCCTACAGTTAAACCAATTTTCAATCTATCTTATCAAGTTCCTTTGTATCCCATCTTTCTAAGTCTCCTTTGTGGGACCTTGTCAAGGGCTTTGCTGAAATCCATGTAAACTACATCGACTATACTACCCTCATCTACACACCTCACATGCTCAAAAAATTCAATCAAATTTATTAAGCATGTCTTCCCTCTGACAAAGCATGGCTGACTATTCCTTATCAAACCTTTCCTCAGAAAGTGGATGTATATTCTCTCCTTCAACTCGTTAATCCCCCAACTCGTTAACCCCTGAATCATTCACTTCTAACTAGTTGACCCCTGACTCGCTAACCCATGACTCATCGGGTTTAAGATTAGTTAACTTTGGACCCATTAGTCTTGACGTGTGAATGCCTGACTCCTGGCGTGTTAACCATAACTGATTATCCCTGACTTGTTAACCCCCCAATACGTTAACCATAACTGATTATCCCTGACTTGTTAACCCCCAATACGTTAACTATAACTGATTATCCCTGACTTGTTAACCCCCAATACGTTAACCATAACTGATTATCCCTGACTTGTTAACCCCCAATACGTTAACCATAACTGATTATCCCTGACTTGTTAACCCCCAATACGTTAACCATAACTGATTATCCCTGACTTGTTAACCCCCAATACGTTAACCATAACTGATTATCCCTGACTTGTTAACCCCCAATACGTTAAGCCCAACACATTAATCCCCCAAACACGTAAGCCTTCCAAAACCGTTAACCCCCAAAACACGTTCACCCCAAAACACATTAACCCCTACATGTCAATCCTGGCTCGTTAACACCTCCCACTCCCCATTCAATGGCTCTCTCCATCCTCCCTTCCCAATTCTTTCGCGCTCATCCACATCCCATCTCTCTCATGCTCAACCTCCTCATCAACTTCACTCTCTCCTTCTCCTCACAAATATATCTCCCTCTCTATTTCCTCACCACCTTCCCCTTCTCCCTCTTTTCCCAGTAAGAAGTCTTACAACACCAGGTTAAAGTCCAACAGGTTTGATTCAAACATGAGCTTTCGGAGCGCAGCTCCTTCCTCAGGTGAATTCACCTGAGGAAGGAGATGCGTTCCGAAAGCTCGTGTTTGAATCAAACCTGTTGGACTTTAACCTGGTGTAAGACTTCTTACTGTGCTCACCCCAGTCCAACGCCGGCATCTCCACATCATGGCTACCCTGTTTTCCCAACATCTCTCGCTCTCTATTTCCTCACCACCTTCCCCTTCTCCTTCTCCTCACAAATATCTCTTCCTCTCTATTTCCTCACCACCTTCCCCTTCTCCTCACAAATATCACTTTGTCTCTATTTCTTCACCACCTTCCCTTTCTCCCTCTCCTCCCAACCCTCTCTAACTGACTCTCTCCTCAGCATGTTCCCTTCTTCTCCACCCTCCCCATTTCTCTCGGCTTCCCTCTGTTTCTCTGCCTCTTTCTCCCTCTCTGTTTCTCAGTCTCTCTGTCTCCTCTCTCTTTCTATCCCTCCCTTTCTTGCTCTGTCTATTCCCTCACACTCTCTTGCTTTAACTCTCTGTCTCTCTCTCCCTGTCTGCTCGTTCTGTCTCTCCCTCTCTCGCACTGTCTGCCCGGCCCCTCTCTCTGTCTGCTTGCTCTGTCTCTCCCTCTCTCACTGTGTCTGTCATTCTCTCTTTCTGCTCGTTCTCTCTCTTTCCTCTTGCTGATATCTCTCTATGTGACTCTCTGTCTGATTTTGGGCTCCTGTCTCTGATTTTGCTCCATTGCAGGCACAGGGCAGATACAATTGCTGTTTATGTTGCTACTTACGACAGAAGGACTTGCTCCGCCATTGGTTAATGGTGATTCCAGCGTCCTGACAGGCAGCTGCGTATGCGGCCACCGCCTCGCACACCACCGTCCTGTGGCCCTCGTAAAGACAGGAGTCGAACAGGCAATCATTGAAGTACTCATTGGGATCCACGTGGCTCAGGCAATCTCGGAAGGGTCCCTTGTCATCCTTTATCTTGCCGCAGAACTCGGAGCTCTCGTAGCGTCGCTTGGCCACGATATCGCACTGCGGACATTTGCCCCGACAGTCGTGGGAACAGCCGGGGGTACTGTCCACTTGCCAGCTCTTGCCGAATGTCGTCGGGTTGTTGGTGCTCTTCCCATCCTTGGTCGTCAGGTCGTTATCTCTCTTACCATCGAAGTTTCCACACAGCCCACACACGGAGTTTGAGTAGGTGCTGGGTAAAGTGACCGAGATTCTGCTGCGCCAATCGTAGGTGACCCGCAACCCAAAGTCCGTTTCCAATGTGGCTCCACGGCAACTTTTGTAGATAATGATCTTCTCATCCTCAAGAGCATAGGGCAGATTGACCAAGATTCCATTCACCTGTCGGATTGGACAACATGAAAATTACTAAAACCTCCAACAGCGATCAGTACTTAAGATCAACATATGTCATTTGTACATGTGTCTTACTAAATCCGTAAACCAACCAAGCGGTGGATCCAAGGGATGTGGAAACCAGAACTGTGCACAGTGCTCAAAGTGTGGTCTAACCGAGGGGTATGGAGACCAGAACTGTGCACCGTGTTCCCAGTGTGGTCTAACCAAGGGATATGGAGACCAGAACTATGTACAGTGGTCCCAGTGTGGTCTAACCGAGGGATACAGAGACCTGAACTGCACAGTGCTCAAAGTGTGGTCCAACCGAGGGATATGGAGACCAGAACTATGTACAGTGGTCCCAGTGTGGTCTAACCGAGGGATACGGAGACCTGAACTGCACAGTGCTCAAAGTGTGGTCCAACCGAGGGATATGGAGACCAGAACTGTGCACAGTGCTCCCAGTGTGGTCTAACCAAGGGATATGGAGACCAGAACTATGTACAGTGGTCCAAGTGTGGTCTAACCGAGGGATATGGAGATCAGAACTGTGCATAGTGCTCCCAGTGTGGTCTAACCAAGGGATATGGAGACCAGTGCTTTGCACAGTGCTCCCAGTGTGGTCTAATTTAGCTGTTACCTACCAGAACTTTTCCAACGTAATCCCGGGTGAGGACAATAGTTTGCCCGTAGACCACGATCCACGCCAGCCTGGTATAGGAGACCACTCTGCTTCCCCTGTGCTCGTTCTGTACTTGGACATCGAACGGTTGCAGGTCAGTGTTGTTGGCGCAGAGAGAGGAGAATTTGTAGACACAGGTGCCCTGGAAGTCGTACTTGCGCCCGTCGAAGGTTCGATAGTGAGGGTCTCCTGCAGCTGTGCAGGTCCCGTACCCAACTGGGTGGCAACCCATCACCCCGTTCACCAGCTTGCACTCCTCCTTGTTCCTGCACCTCTGGGACTTGCACTCCACTTTCTTCCTGTTGGGGTCACACCGACACCGGCTCTGGCAACTGGCGTCGCCCCAGAACGTCTCCCCCGCCTTGTAGTAGAGGCCCTGATAGGAGCATCCGCAACTCTGCGCCGCAACACACTTGCCTGCGCTCAGCACATGCCCGTTGTTGCAGACGCAGGACTCCACGCAGGCTCGCTGGCAGTCTTTAGGGGCTAACGGATTAGTGCAGGTCGCTGGACAGGCTGTGCCGCAAGCCTCATAGTGGCTGTTCTCTGGACAGGGCAGAGCTGGAAGACAGACAAAGGCACATGTGAAATAATCCCACAACCGGAAGCGCCGCATCAAAACCCCCCACTCCATTTCCTCCGTTCGGATGAACACAGGGAGAGAATCCAACCCCCCCCCCCCCCCCCCCCCCCCCGCCCCCCCGCGGCCCATCGAGTCTGCACCAACCCTCGGAAAGATAACCCTGCCCTGGGCCACTACCCCGCCCTGTCCCTGTAACCCCACCTAACCTATGCATCTAACCTGTGCCTGGGTGGCATGGTAGCACAGTGGGTAGCACTGCTGCTTCACAGCGCAAGGGACCCAGGTTCCATTCCCACTTGGGTCACTATCTGTGTGGAGTCTGTGCATTCTCCCTGTGTCTGCATGGGTTTCCTCCGGCACTCCGGTTTCCTCCGGCACTCCGGTTTCCTCCGGCACTCCGGTTTCCTCCGGCACTCCGGTTTCCTCCCACAAGTCCCGAAAAACGTCCTTGTTAGCTTCGCCGCGATGTGGCGACTGGGGGATTTTCACAGTAACTTCATTGCAGTGTCAATGTAAGCCTATTTGTGACAATAATAACGTTTATTATAATCATCTTGGACTGTGGGAAGAAGTTATTCGCCGCAGGAGTCGCAGCCTCTGACCTGCCCTGGTAGCAGCAGTATTAATGTGGCTAGTCCAGTTGAGTTTCTGGTCAATAGTAAACCCCAGGATGTTGATAGTGGGGAGAACCTGTGATGGTGATGACACTGAATGTCAAGAGGCGAGGGTTCAATCCTCCCTGGTTGAAGTTCAAAATCATGAGGGGGTCCAGGACGGAGCGGAGGGATTGAGAACTGGCGGGGCCACAGATGGAAGGTGGTTGGTGGGAAGTGAGGGGGACACGAGGGGAATCTTTTTCACACAGCGAGCGTTCAGGATCGGGAATACGCTGCCTGAGAGTGTGGAGTTGGGGGCAGATTCAAACAGCGACTTAAAAATTTCAAAAGGGAATTGGATCAGAATTTGAACAGGAAGAATCTGCTAGGCTATGGAGAGAGGAAATGGAGATCCGAGGCAGGATTCTCCCCTACCCGGCGGGGCGGGCCGTAACGGCGCCGAGGAATGGCGTGAACCATTCCGGCGTCGGGCTGCCCACAAGGTGCGGAATCCTCCGCAACTGCAGGGGCTAGGCTGGCGCTAGCAGGGTTGGCACCGCGCCAACTGGCGCCAAAGGGCCTCTGCCAGCCGGCGCGAGTTGGCGCACGCGCGGGAGCAGCGTGTGCTGGCGTCATCCCAGCGCATGCGCGGGGGGGGGTGGGGTTCTTCTCCACACCGCCCATGGTGGAGGTTGACAGCAGCCGGCGTGGAGGGAAGGAGTGCCCCCACGGCACAGGCCCGCCCGCGGATTGGTGGGCCCCGATCGCGGGCCAGGCCACCGTGGGGGCCGCGCCCACGTCCCCGCCCGTGGACTCTGCAGGCCGCCTGTAGAGCCAGGTTCCGCTGGTACGGACTTGGTTTGATTTACGTCGGTGGGACTGGCTGAAAACGGGCGGCCGCTCGGCACTTTGCGGGCCGGAGAATCGCAGGGGAGGCCGCTACCAGCGGCCGCCGACCGGCACGCCGCGATTCCCGCCCCCGCCAAAACACCAACGCAGGAGAATTCGGCAGCCAGCGTCGGGGCGGGATTCACGCCACCCCCCCCCCCCCCCCCCCCCCCCCGGAGGATCCCCTCAGAGGATCCCGCCCAACGTCTTGAAGGTTGCCAGCACAGCCACAATGGTCTGTATGGCCTCCTCCCTATTTCCGTTGCTGCTCTGAAAATGTCTTCTTCCCTTTAATGTCTACAACTGACTACCAACAATTTCCACCCCACACCTCCGTCTCCCGCCTCTCCCCGTCCTGCCCCCTCCTCATCCCCCCATCTCTCTCCTCTCCCCGTCTCCAATCTCTCTTCCTGTCTCTCTCTCTCTTTGTTTTCTTTTACGACAGTCCATCGCTCCCTCTCCCCCAGTCCCTGTGTCTCCCCCTGTGTCTCTCTCTGGTTCTCAGTTGGTGTCCATTGCCCCAGATTTAAGAGTTAGTGGAAGGGCGGAGGGAAGATGGGGAGAGAAAGTGGATAATAATTGGACAGCTCTTTGAAAGAGCCAACACAGGCCGATGGAATCAGTGGCCTCCTGTGTTGCATCAGTCAACGACTCCCTGTAATTGATAGAAGCAGATTCTAAATCTGGTGACCTGTGCTGATGTTGACATCAGAAAGTTGGACCTTTTACTTTCAGTTAAATACTCACGGCATCTTGACGGCGTCCTCCAGTCATAAATCTTGACTCCTTCCCTCTGGCACACCTCCGCATAGGCCTTCATTGCCTGGCACAGGAGGCTCTGGAGACCCTTGGAGAGGCAGACATCATAGATGCAGCTGTCCACATAGTGCTGGGGATCAATCTTGGCATGGCAGTCCCGGAAGGGACCGTTGGCCATCTTGATCAGGCCGCAGACCGAGGGGCTTCCATAGCGCTGGCGGCTGTCGGGGTCGCAGGTTGGGCAGACTCCATTGCAGTTGTCCCAGCAGAAGATGTCCCCGTCATTCACCTTCCAGCTCTTGCCGAAGTCCAGAGCCTTGGACACCGTGTTGCCCTGTGGCGTCTGGAAGTCGTTCTGTGGGTGCCCGTCATAGTTCCCACAGAGGCCGCACACGCTGCCGAAGTAACTGCTGCTGATCTTCACCACCAGGTGATGGTTCCAGTCGTAGGTCACTTTCAGCTGGAAGTCAGTCTCCAGAATGACGTAGGCCCCACTCTGGTACACCTCGATGTTCCCCTCTTGCAGTGTCAGGGGAAGATTGGTCCTGATGCCATTCACCTTCATTGAGAAGAGGAAAAAATCATTATTCCCTGACCAAAGAGCTGGATCTGAACCCGACTTCACTCTGTCGCTGGTGAGTATTATAGAATATAAGAGCAGGGAGGTTATGGATGGAGCTGTATAGGACACTGGTTAGGCCCCATTTGGAGTACCGTGCACAATTCTAGTCACCACACTGTAGAAAGGAAGTGATTGCACTGGAGAGGGTACAGAGGAGATTCACCGGGATGTTACCTGGGCTGGAGCGTTTCAGCTATGAAAAGAGGCCGGTGAGATTGGGGTTGTTTTCCTTGCAGCAGAGAGTGCTGAGGGGAGACCTGATCGACGTGTACAAAATTATGAGGGACATAGATATGGTGGATAGGAAGGAACTTTTCCCCTTAGTGGAGGGGTCAATCACAAAGGGGCATAGATTTAAGGTGAGGGGCAAGAGATTCAGAGGGGATTTAAGGAAAACCTTTTTCACCCAGAGGGTGATGGGACTCAGGAAATCACTGCCTGAAAGGGTGGTTTGGAGTGGGAACATTCACAAGCATTTAGATAAACTTAATGAGATTACTTGAAAAACTATTGCATAGAAATCCACGGACTAAGTGTGGGAAAATGGGATTAGGAGCTAGGTGGCTGACACGGACAGGATGGGCTGAAGGGCCTCTTTCTATGCTCTGTAAAACTCTATGGCTCTATCTTCAAGACAGAGATCGCTAGATATCGGGAGACTAGTGATATCAAGGGTTTGGGGATAGTACGGCAAATTGGCGTTGAGGTAGATAATTGTGAAGCAGACTCAAGGGGCCGAATGGCCTCCGCTTGCTCTCATATTTTTCTGTACCACAAGTCATCAACAAATTTTAACGCAAATCAAAACTGCCTTTTGGCCCAATCTTTCCCCGTGACAGAAAATTCAGTTCAAGCATCATTCTATTAGGAAAGAGTGACAAGGCCTGGGGTCTTCTCTCTGGAATAGAGAAGGCTGAGGGGGTGATTCGATCAAGTCTTTAAAACCTGGAAAAAGGTTTTGACCGGGTCGATGCAGAGATGTTTCCACATGTGTCAGGTGGGTGAGATCAGGGACTGGATTCCCCGAGCCTCCACGTCGAAATCACGGGCGGCACGGGGGCGGAGAATGGGCGTCAAACCCGAAATCCAGTCCGGCGCCACTCAAGCAATTCTCCAGTCCCTGGAGAATCACCGCCAGTCCCTGGAGAATCACCGCCAGTCCCTGGAGAATCACCGCCAGTCCCTGGAGAATCACCGCCAGTCCCTGGAGAATCACCGCCAGTCCCTGGAGAATCACCGTCAGTCCCTGGAGAATCACCGTCAGTCCCTGGAGAATCACCGTCAGTCCCTGGAGAATCACCGTCAGTCCCTGGAGAATCACCGTCAGTCCCTGGAGAATCACCGTCAGTCCCTGGAGAATCACTGCCAGTCCCTGGAGAATCACCGTCAGTCCCTGGAGAATCACCGCCAGTCCCTGGAGAATCACCGTCAGTCCCTGGAGAATCACCGTCAGTCCCTGGAGAATCACTGCCAGTCCCTGGAGAATCACCGCCAGTCCCTGGAGAATCACCGCCAATTGCACATGCGGATTGACAGAGGCCCCCACGGCGGTTCTCCAACGTAAACTGGCCAAGTTCCCGACGGTATGGTTCTAACCACGTTTTGACTGCGGAGTCATTCCGTGGCCGCCCTGGGGGGGGGGGGGGGGATCCTTCACAAGTCAGGCCCCCCCTGACTTGTGAAGGATACCCCCCCAGGGCGGCCACGGAATGACTCCGCACAGGCAGCCGACCTATTGACCGGGTGCCACCGATCCAGGGGCGTACGGGTCCAGAGTAATTGGCCAGTGTTTTGATGCTGGCGTGGGGGTAATAGCCCCATTATTGGAGAATCCCGGGTGGGATTCTCTCAGCCCGGGGCCAGGCTGGAGAAACCCGGCAACCGGCATGAATCGCGGCACGCGCCCCGACGTCGGCACGCGATTCTCCGCTGAAAATCGGCGCCATTGGCGCTGGCGTGGTTGGCGCGGCACGGTCGCCGGCCGCTCTATACGGCCGGCCTGCCGATTCTCAGCCCGGGATGGATGGGCCGAGCGGCCGTCGTGAAAACGCCGAGGTCCCGCCCACACCTGCTCTCAGCCGGCGGGACCTCGGCGTGGGAGGGTCGGGGGCGGCCTGTGTAGTGGGGGGGGGGGGGGGGGGGAAGAGGAGTGGGGAGAATGTGGGAGTCGCTCCCACAGGGAGTGGGGAGAATGTGGGAGTCGCTCCCACAGGGAGTGGGGGGAATGTGGGATCGCTCCCACAGGGAGTGGGGAGAATGTGGGACTCGCTCCCACAGGGAGTGGGGAGAATGTGGGACTCGCTCCCACAGGGTGTGGGGAGAATGTGGGACTCGCTCCCACAGGGAGTGGGGAGAATGTGGGACTCACTCTCGCAGGGAGTGGGGAGAATGTGCGACATGCTCTCCACAGGGAGTGGGGAGAATGTGGGACTCGCTCCCACAGGGAGTGGGGAGAATGTGGGAGTCGCTCCCACAGGGAGTGGGGAGAATGTGGGGCTCTCTCCCACAGGGTGTGGGGAGAATGTGGGCCTCGCTCCCACAAGAAGTGGGGAGAATGTGGGACTCGCTCCCACAGGGAGTGGGGAGAATGTGGGAGTCGCTCCCACAGGGAGTGTGGAGAATGTGGGACTGTCTCCCACAAGAAGTGGGGAGAATGTGGGACTCGCTCCCACAGGGAGTGGGGAGATGTGGGACTGTCTCCCACGGGGAGTGGGGAGAATGTGGGGCTCTCTCCCACAGGGAGTGGGGCGAATGTGGGCCTCGCTCCCACAAGAAGTGGGGAGAATGTGGGACTCGCTCCCAAGGGGAGTGGGGAGAATGTGGGACTGTCTCCCACGGGGAGTGGGGAGAATGTGGGACACGCTCCCACAGGGAGTGGGGAGAATGTGGGACTCGCTCCCACAGGGAGTGGGGAGAATGTGGGACTCGCTCCCACAGGGAGTGGGGAGAATGTGGGACTCACTCTCGCAGGGAGTGGGGAGAATGTGCGATATGCTCCCCACAGGGAGTGGGGAGAATGTGGGACTCGCTCCCACAGGGAGTGGGGAGAATGTGGGACTCGCTCCCACAGGGAGTGGGGAGAATGTGGGAGTCGCTCCCACAGGGAGTGGGGAGAATGTGGGGCTCTCTCCCACAGGGTGTGGGGAGAATGTGGGCCTCGCTCCCACAAGAAGTGGGGAGAATGTGGGACTCGCTCCCACAGGGAGTGGGGAGAATGTGGGAGTCGCTCCCACAGGGAGTGTGGAGAATGTGGGACTGTCTCCCACAAGAAGTGGGGAGAATGTGGGACTCGCTCCCACAGGGAGTGGGGAGAATGTGGGACTCACCCACGGGGAGTGGGGAGAATGTGGGACTGTCTCCCATGGGGAGTGGGGAGAATGTGGGACTGTCTCCCACGGGGAGTGGGGAGAAAGTGGGGCTCTCTCCCACAGGGAGTGGGGCGAATGTGGGCCTCGCTCCCACAAGAAGTGGGGAGAATGTGGGACTCGCTCCCACAGGGAGTGGGGAGAATGTGGGACTGTCTCCCACGGGGAGTGGGGAGAATGTGGGACACGCTCCCACAGGGAGTGGGGAAAATGTGGGACTCGCTCCCACAGGGAGTGGGGAGAATGTGGGACTCGCTCCCACAAGAAGTGGGGAGAATGTGGGACTCACTCTCGCAGGGAGTGGGGAGAATGTGTGACATGCTCCCCACACGGAGTGGGGAGAATGTGGGACTCGCTCCCACAGGGAGTGGGGGGAATGTGGGACTCGCTCCCCACAGGGAGTGGGGAGAATGTGGGAGTTGCTCCCACAGGGAGTGGGGAGAATGTGGAGCTCGCTCCCACAAGAAGTGGGGAGAATGTGGGACTCGTCTCACACAGGGAGTGGGGAGAATGTGGGACTCGCTCCCACAGGGAGTGGGGAGAATGTGGGACTCGCTCCCACAGGGAGTGTGGAGAAAGTGGGACTGTCTCCCACAAGAAGTGGGGAGAATGTGGGACTCGCTCCCACAGGGAGTGGGGAGAATGTGGGACTCGCTCCCACAGGGAGTGGGGAGAATGTGGGACTCGCTCCCACAGGGAGTGGGGAGATTGTGGGACTCGCTCCCACAGGGAGTGGGGAGAATGTGGGACTCGCCCCCACAGGGAGTGGGGAGAATGTGGGACTCACTCTCGCAGGGAGTGGGGAGAATGTGGGACTGTCTCCCACAGGGAGTTGGGAGAATGTGGGAGTCGCTCCCACAGGGAGTGGGGAGAATGTGGGGCTCTCTCCCACAGGGAGTGGGGCGATTGTGGACTCGCTCCCACAGGGAGTGGGGGAGAATGTGGTCTCTCCCCACAGGGAGTGGGGAGATGTTGGGACTCACGCTCGCAGGGAGTGGGGAGAATGTGCGACATGCTCTCCACAGGGAGTGGGGGAGAATGTGGGAATACGCTCCCACAGGTAGTGGGGAGAATGTGGGAGTCGCTCCCACAGGGAGTGGGGAGAATGTGGGGCTCTCTCCCACAGGGAGTGGGGAGAATGTGGGCCTCGCTCCCACAAGAAGTGGGGAGAATGTGGGACTCGCTCCCACAGGGAGTGGGGAGAATGTGGGACTCACCCACGGGGAGTGGGGAGAATGTGGGACTGTCTCCCATGGGAGTGGGGAGAATGTGGGACTGTCTCCCACGGGGAGTGGGGAGAATGTGGGGCTCTCTCCCACAGGGAGTGTGGCGAATGTGGGCCTCGCTCCCACAAGAAGTGGGGAGAATGTGGGACTCGCTCCCACAGGGAGTGGGGAGAATGTGGGACTGTCTTCCACGGGGAGTGGGGAGAATGTGGGACTCGCTCCCACAGGGAGTGGGGAGAATGTGGGACTCACTCCCACAGGAAGTGGGGAGAATGTGGGACTCGCTCCCACAGGGAGTGGGGAGAATGTGGGACTCGCTCCCACAGGGAGTGGGGAGAATGTGGGACTCGCTCCCACAGGGAGTGGGGAGATTGTGGGACTCGCTCCCACAGGGAGTGGGGAGAATGTGGGACTCGCCCCCACAGGGAGTGGGGAGAATGTGGGACTCACTCTCGCAGGGAGTGGGGAAAATGGGCGACATGCTCCCCACAGGGAGTGGGGAGAATGTGGGACTCGCTCCCACAGGGAGTGGGGAGAATGTGGGACTCGCTCCCACAGGGAGTGGGGAGAATGTGGGACTCGCTCCCACAGGGAGTGGGGAGAATGTGGGAGTCGCTCCCACAGGGAGTGTGGAGAATGTGGGACTGTCTCCCACAAGAAGTGGGGAGAATGTGGGACTCGCTCCCACAGGGAGTGGGGAGAATGTGGGACTCACCCACGGGGAGTGGGGAGAATATGGGTCTGTCTCCCATGGGGAGTGGGGAGAATGTGGGACTGTCTCCCACGGGGAGTGGGGAGAATGTGGGACTCGCTCCCACAGGGAGTTGGGAGAATGTGGGACTCGCTCCCACAGGGAGTGGGCAGAATGTGGGACTGTCTCCCACGGGGAGTGGGGAGAATGTGGGACTCGCTCCCACAGGGAGTGGGGAGAATGTGGGACTCGCTCCCACAGGGAGTGGGGAGAATGTGGGACTCGCTCCCACAGGGAGTGGGGAGATTGTGGGACTCGCTCCCACAGGGAGTGGGGAGAATGTGGGACTCGCCCCCACAGGGAGTGGGGAGAATGTGGGACTCGCCCCCACAGGGAGTGGGGAGAATGTGCGACATGCTCCCCACAGGGAGTGGGGAGAATGTGGGACTCGTTCCCACAGGGAGTGGGGAGAATGTGGGACTCGCTCCCACAGGGAGTTGGGAGAATGTGGGACTCGCTCCCACAGGGAGTGGGGAGAATGTTGGACTCGCTCCCACAGGGAGTGGGGGGAATGTGGGACTCGCTCCCACAGAGAGTGGGGAGAACGTGGGAGTCGCTCCCACAGGGAGTGGGGAGAATGTGGGGCTCGCTCCCACAAGAAGTGGGGTGAATGTGGGACTCGCTCCCACAGGGAGTGGGAAGAATGTGGGACTCGCTCCCACAGGGAGTGGGGAGAATGTGGGACTCGCTCCCACAGGGAGTGGGGTGAATGTGGGACTCGCTCCCACAGGGAGTGGGGAGAATGTGGGACTCGCTCCCACGGGGAGTGGGGAGATTGTGGGACTCGCTCCCACAGGGAGTGGGGAGAATGTGGGTCTCGCCCCCACAGGGAGTGGGGAGAATGTGGGACTCACTCTCGCAGGGAGTGGGGAAAATGGGCGACATGCTCCCCACAGGGAGTGGGGAGAATGTGGGACTCGCTCCCACAGGGAGTGGGGAGAATGTGGGACTCGCTCCCACAGGGAGTGGGGAGAATGTGGGAGTTGCTCCCACAGGGAGTGGGGAGAATGTGGGAGTCGCTCCCACAGGGAGTGTGGAGAATGTGGGACTGTCTCCCACAAGAAGTGGGGAGAATGTGGGACTCGCTCCCACAGGGAGTGGGGAGAATGTGGGACTCACCCACGGGGAGTGGGGAGAATATGGGTCTGTCTCCCATGGGGAGTGGGGAGAATGTGGGACTGTCTCCCACGGGGAGTGGGGAGAATGTGGGACTCGCTCCCACAGGGAGTTGGGAGAATGTGGGACTCGCTCCCACAGGGAGTGGGGAGAATGTGGGACTGTCTCCCACGGGGAGTGGGGAGAATGTGGGACTCGCTCCCACAGGGAGTGGGGAGAATGTGGGACTCGCTCCCACAGGGAGTGGGGAGAATGTGGGACTCGCTCCCACAGGGAGTGGGGAGATTGTGGGACTCGCTCCCACAGGGAGTGGGGAGAATGTGGGACTCGCCCCCACAGGGAGTGATGGAGAATGTGGGACTCGCCCCCACAGGGAGTGGGGAGAATGTGGGACTCACTCTCGCAGGGAGTGGGGAGAATGTGCGACATGCTCCCCACAGGGAGTGGGGAGAATGTGGGACTCGTTCCCACAGGGAGTGGGGAGAATGTGGGACTCGCTCCCACAGGGAGTTGGGAGAATGTGGGACTGGCTCCCACAGGGAATGGGGAGAATGTTGGACTCGCTCCCACAGGGAGTGGGGGGAATGTGGGACTCGCTCCCACAGAGAGTGGGGAGAACGTGGGAGTCGCTCCCACAGGGAGTGGGGAGAATGTGGGGCTCGCTCCCACAAGAAGTGGGGTGAATGTGGGACTCGCTCCCACAGGGAGTGGGAAGAATGTGGGACTCGCTCCCACAGGGAGTGGGGAGAATGTGGGACTCGCTCCCACAGGGAGTGGGGAGAATGTGGGACTCGCTCCCACAGGGAGTGGGGAGATGTGGGACTCGCTCCCACAGGGAGTGGGGAGAATGTGGGACTCACTCTCGCAGGGAGTGGGGAGAATGTGCGATATGCTCCCCACAGGGAGTGGGGAGAATGTGGGAGTCGCTCCCACAGGGAGTGGGGAGAATGTGGGGCTCGCTCCCACAAGAAGTGGGGAGAATGTGGGACTCGCTCCCGCAGGGAGTGGGGAGAATGTGGGACTCGCTCCCACAGGGAGTGGGGAGAATGTGGGACTCGCCCCCACAGGGAGTGGGGAGAATGTGGGGACTCACTCTCGCAGGGAGTGGGGAGAATGTGCGACATGCTCCCCACAGGGAGTGGGGAGAATGTGGGAGTCGCTCCCACAGGGAGTGGGGAGAATGTGGGACTCGCTCCCACAAGAAGTTGGGAGAATGTGGGACTCGCTCCCACAGGGAGTGGGGAGAATGTGGGAGTCGCTCCCACAGGGAGTGTGGAGAACGTGGGACTGTCTCCCACAAGGGGCGGGATTCTCCCCTACCCGGCGTGACGGAGGGTGCCGGCGTAGGGGAGTGGCGCCAACCACTCAGGGGTCGCGCCTCCTCCAAAGGTGGGAATTCTCCCCACCTTTGGGGGCCAGCCCCGCGCCGGGAGCAGTTTGCACCGGTAGACTGGCGCAAACACCCGGCGCAGTCGGTAGCGGGGCTGGCCGAAAGGCTTTCGGCGGTTGGCGCATGCGCCGGCAGTGACGTCAGCGGCAGCTGGCCGCTGACCTCACTGCCGGCGCATGCGCGATGCGGGGTTCTCCTCCACGTCCGCCATGGCGGAGGCCGTGGCGGCGCGGAAGGAGAAAGAGTGCCCCCACGGCACTGCCCCGCGGAGTGAGCGGGGGGCCCCGATCGCGGGCCAGGCCTCCGTGGGGGCACCCCCCCGGGTCCGATCGCCCCCCGCCCCCCCCAGGACCCCGGGGGCCCGCTCGCGCCGCTGAGTCCGCCGTTTCTGAGGTGGTGTACACCTCGGCGGCGGGAGAAGGCCTCCCAGCGGCGGGACTTCGGCCCATCCGGGCCGGAGATTTAAAGGTGAGTTTTAAAAAAATGAAATCCCGCCGGCGCCAGCTGTTTTCACAGGCTGCCGGCGGGATTTGCACAACGCCGGTTTTTTACCGGCGGGAGAATTAGGAGACCTGCGGGAGCGGAAATCACGCCGCTTCCCGCCAATTCTCCGACCCTGCGTGGGGTCGGAGAATCCCGCCCAAGAAGTGGGGTGAATGTGGGACTCACCCACGGGGAGTGGGGAGAATGTGGGACTGTCTCCCACGGGG
This sequence comes from Scyliorhinus canicula, assembly GCF_902713615.1. Classification (NCBI taxonomy): domain Eukaryota; kingdom Metazoa; phylum Chordata; class Chondrichthyes; order Carcharhiniformes; family Scyliorhinidae; genus Scyliorhinus; species Scyliorhinus canicula. Next base: position 54,378,446 of record NC_052157.1, read on the forward strand.
GAGTGGGGAGAATGTGGGACTCGCTACCACAGGGAGTGGGGAGAATGTGGGACTCGCTCCCACAGGGAGTGGGGAGAATGTGGGACTCGCCCCCACAGGGAGTGGGGAGAATGTGGGACTCGCCCCCACAGGGAGTGGGGAGAATGTGGGACTCACTCTCGCAGGGAGTGGGGAGAATGTGCGACATGCTCCCCACAGGGAGTGGGGAGAATGTGGGACTCGTTCCCACAGGGAGTGGGGAGAATGTGGGACTCGCTCCCACAGGGAGTTGGGAGAATGTGGGACTCGCTCCCACAGGGAGTGGGGAGAATGTTGGACTCGCTCCCACAGGGAGTGGGGGGAATGTGGGACTCGCTCCCACAGGGAGTGGGGAGATTGTGGGACTCGCTCCCACAGGGAGTGGTGAGAATGTGGGACTCGCCCCCACAGGGAGTGGGGAGAATGTGGGACTCACTCTCGCAGGGAGTGGGGAGAATGTGCGACATGCTCCCCACAGGGAGTGGGGAGAATGTGGCAGTCGCTCCCACAGGGAGTGGGGAGAATGTGGGGCTCTCGCCCACAGGGAGTGGGGAGAATGTGGGACTCGCTCCCACAAGAAGTGGGGAGAATGTGGGACTCGCTCCCACAGGGAGTGGGGAGAATGTGGGAGTCGCTCCCACAGGGAGTGTGGAGAACGTGGGACTGTCTCCCACAAGAAGTGGGGTGAATGTGGGACTCACCCACGGGGAGTGGGGAGAATGTGGGACTGTCTCCCACGGGGAGTGGGGAGAATGTGGGACTCGCTCCCACAGGGAGTGGGGAGAATGTGGGACTCGCTCCCACAGGGAGTGGGGAGAATGTGGGACTCACTCTCGCAGGGAGTGGGGAGAATGTGCGACATGCTCCCCACAGGGAGTGGGGAGAATGTGGGACTCGTTCCCACAGGGAGTGGGGAGAATGTGGGACTCGCTCCCACAGGGAGTTGGGAGAATGTGGGACTCGCTCCCACAGGGAGTGGGGAGAATGTTGGACTCGCTCCCACAGGGAGTGGGGGGAATGTGGGACTCGCTCCCACAGAGAGTGGGGAGAACGTGCGAGTCGCTCCCACAGGGAGTGGGGAGAATGTGGGGCTCGCTCCCACAAGAAGTGGGGTGAATGTGGGACTCGCTCCCACAGGGAGTGGGAAGAATGTGGGACTCGCTCCCACAGGGAGTGGGGAGAATGTGGGACTCGCTCCCACAGGGAGTGGGGAGAATGTGGGACTCGCTCCCACAGGGAGTGGGGAGATTGTGGGACTCGCTCCCACAGGGAGTGGGGAGAATGTGGGACTCACTCTCGCAGGGAGTGGGGAGAATGTGCGATATGCTCCCCACAGGGAGTGGGGAGAATGTGGGAGTCGCTCCCACAGGGAGTGGGGAGAATGTGGGGCTCGCTCCCACAAGAAGTGGGGAGAATGTGGGACTCGCTCCCACAGGGAGTGGGGAGAATGTGGGACTCGCTCCCACAGGGAGTGGGGAGATTGTGGGACTCGCTCCCACAGGGAGTGGGGAGAATGTGGGAGTCGCTCCCACAGGGAGTGGGGAGAATGTGGGGCTCTCGCCCACAGGGAGTGGGGAGAATGTGGGACTCGCTCCCACAAGAAGTGGGGAGAATGTGGGACTCGCTCCCACAGGGAGTGGGGAGAATGTGGGAGTCGCTCCCACAGGGAGTGTGGAGAACGTGGGACTGTCTCCCACAAGAAGTGGGGAGAATGTGGGACTCGCTCCCACAGGGAGTGGGGTGAATGTGGGACTCACCCACGGGGAGTGGGGAGAATGTGGGACTGTCTCCCACGGGGAGTGGGGAGAATGTGGGACTCGCTCCCACAGGGAGTGGGGAGAATGTGGGACTCGCTCCCACAGGGAGTGGGGAGAATGTGGAACTGTCTCCCACGGGGAGTGGGGAGAATGTGGGACTCGCTCCAACAGGGAGTGGGGAGAATGTGGGACTCGCTCCCACAGGGAGTGGGGAGAATGTGGGACTGTCTCCCACGGGGAGTGGGGAGAATGTGGGACTCGCTCCAACAGGGAGTGGGGGGAATGTGGGACTCGCTCCCACAGAGAGTGGGGAGAACGTGGGAGTCGCTCCCACAGGGAGTGGGGAGAATGTGGGGCTCGCTCCCACAAGAAGTGGGGTGAATGTGGGACTCGCTCCCACAGGGAGTGGGAAGAATGTGGGACTCGCTCCCACAGGGAGTGGGGAGAATGTGGGACTCGCTCCCACAGGGAGTGGGGAGAATGTGGGACTCGCTCCCACAGGGAGTGGGGAGATTGTGGGACTCGCTCCCACAGGGAGTGGGGAGAATGTGGGACTCACTCTCGCAGGGAGTGGGGAGAATGTGCGATATGCTCCCCACAGGGAGTGGGGAGAATGTGGGAGTCGCTCCCACAGGGAGTGGGGACAATGTGGGGCTCGCTCCCACAAGAAGTGGGGAGAATGTGGGACTCGCTCCCACAGGGAGTGGGGAGAATGTGGGACTCGCTCCCACAGGGAGTGGGGAGAATGTGGGACTCGCTCCCACAGGGAGTGGGGAGATTGTGGGACTCGCTCCCACAGGGAGTGGGGAGAATGTGGGAGTCGCTCCCACAGGGAGTGGGGAGAATGTGGGGCTCTCGCCCACAGGGAGTGGGGAGAATGTGGGACTCGCTCCTACAAGAAGTGGGGAGAATGTGGGACTCGCTCCCACAGGGAGTGGGGAGAATGTGGGAGTCGCTCCCACAGGGAGTGTGGAGAACGTGGGACTGTCTCCCACAAGAAGTGGGGAGAATGTGGGACTCGCTCCCACAGGGAGTGAGGTGAATGTGGGACTCACCCACGGGGAGTGGGGAGAATGTGGGACTGTCTCCCACGGGGAGTGGGGAGAATGTGGGACTCGCTCCCACAGGGAGTGGGGAGAATGTGGGACTCGCTCCCACAGGGAGTGGGGAGAATGTGGGACTGTCTCCCATGGGGAGTGGGGAGAATGTGGGACTCGCTCCAACAGGGAGTGGGGAGAATGTGGGACTCGCTCCCACAGGGAGTGGGGAGAATGTGGGATTGTCTCCCACGGGGAGTGGGGAGAATGTGGGACTCGCTGCCACAGGGAGTGGGGAGAATGTGGGACTCACCCACGGGGAGTGTGGAGAATGTGGGACTCGCTCCCACAGGGAGTGGGGAGAATGTGGGACTCGCTCCCACAGGGAGTGGGGAAAATGTGGGACTCGCTCCCACAGGGAGTGGGGAGAATGTGGGACTCGCTCCCACAGGGAGTGGGGAGAATGTGGGACTCGCTCCCACAGGGAGTGGGGAGAATGTGGGACTCGCTCCCACAGGGAGTGGGGAGAATGTGGGACTCGCTCCCACAGGGAGTGAGCAGAATGCGGGACTCACTCCCACAGGGAGTGGATGAGGTGAATAGTGTTGATGTATTTCAGGGGGAAGCTGGATAAACACATGAGGGGGAGAGAAATAGAAGGATATGGTGATGATGGGAGGTGTAGGGAGGGGGAGGAGGGTCATGTGGGGCACGAACAACAGCACAGGAGGGATGGGCCGAATGTGTTGTGAATTCTGGCTGAGTCTCTCCCTGCAGGCTCACCCGGACTTGTCCATACTCATGTTTGAAGACTGTAATTGTGGTGCCATAGACTTCGATGTTGACCAACATGACGTAGGCCACACGGGTATTGCCTCTGTTGTCATTCTTGGCGTTGATGTTGAAGGCACGCAGAGAGGTGTCAGCTCCACACTTCTTGGCGATGGTGTAAGTACAGGTTCCTTGGAAGTCGAAGTTCAATGCATCGAAGGTGTGGTAATGTGGATCACCCCAGGCCCAGCACACAGCACTGGATAACGGCTGGCAAACAGCAATCCCATCCACCACGTGGCAATGCTCCTTAATCCGACATTTGGTCCTACTGCAAGGATCTGTGGTGGAGGGGAGAGCGCAGGAGTTACCAATCATCATAACCAATATTCCAACCTCCACATTGTGCCATCAAACACTCCCTCCACACTGTCCCCATCAAACACTCCCAGGATAGGTACAGCACGGGGTTAGATACAGAGTAAAGCTCCCTCTACACTGTCCCCATCAAACACTCCCTGGACAGGTACAGCATAGGGTTAGATACAGAGTAAAGATCCCTCTACACTGACCCCATTAAACACTCCCAGGACAGGTACGGCACGGGGTTAGATACAGAGTAAAGCTCTCTCTACACTGTCCCCATCAAACACTCCCAGGACAGGTACAGCACAGGGTTAGATACAGAGTAAAGCTCCCTCTACACTGTCCCCATTAAACACTCCCAGGACAGGTACAGCACGGGGTTAGATACAGAGTAAAGCTCCCTCCACACTGTCCCCATCACACTCTCCCAGGACAGGTACGGCACGGGGTTAGATACAGAGTAAAGCTCTCTCTACACTGTCCCCATCAAACACTCCCAGGACAGGTACAGCACGGGGTTAGATACAGAGTAAAGCTCTCTCTACGCTGTCCCCATCAAACACTCCCAGGATAGTTACAGCACGAGGTTAGATACAGAGTAAAGCTCCCTCTACACTGTCCCCATCAAACACTCCCAGAACAGGTACAGCACGGGGTTAGATACAGAGTAAAGCTCCCTCTACACTGTCCCCATCAAACACTCCCAGGACAGGTACAGCACGGGGTTAGATACAGAGTAAAGCTTCCTCGATAATGCCCCCATCAAACAGTCCTCAGTGTCACATCCTTACCTGGAGTCGGGCCTCCGGCAGTCTGTTCATTCCCCTGACACCCGTAGGCGTTCATTTGGGCGACACCGTATTTGTAGACCGCCATCCCGCTGCCCGATGTCACCCGGACTTCATGCCTCTCGTCTCCTTTGCCAACCGAAACATCAATCCAGGAGTAGCCAGAATCCCCAATGGCCTGCCAGCTCTTCGTGCCTTTGAGCTTGTGATTGTCCAGCAGGACATGGCCGGTTTCTGAGCTCTTCGCCACGATGCTGATGAAGTTGCTGAAATCTCGGAGTCCTCGGGTGATGTAGGAGCTGGCAAACTGATTGGTGGGCCTGATGGTCATGAGGAATGGGTCATATCCTTTGCTCCTGTCTATGCATAATCCGGGGAAGTAGTAGAGAACGAGGATCCCTTTGGTGGCAGAGATGGTGATGGGCTTATTGGGATATACTCGGTACTCTGCTGCCTTCCCAGCCTCCAGATGCCGAGGCATGTGGTCACAGCTGACATGGAGCTGGGTGGGCTGAGAGGCCAACACATAGACATAATCATGCCTTTTCTGCACGGACGTGGGCGCCACCAAGTAGTCAGTGCCCCACTGGTCCACTGATGGCAGCTGCTCATACACGTGGTTACATTTGTAACTTGACATGCTACATTTGTGTCCGGACAGCACAGCCAGGGGGTGGATCCCTAGCACCCTGGAGCCAGTCAGGTTATCTGTGCTCTGGAACTGGGCACTCTCATACGCTTTCAGCGACACCTTCATTGTTGACCCTTTCTGGTACATGTGCCCTTGGAAGAAGACTTTCCCGGTCAGCGTGATGGAGACACTGTTTTGCTGTTCGGTGTTCGTGATGGCAAACTCCTTTCTTAACCCAGAATATGCCAGGTCGGGAGTGAAGATGTAATACTCTGTGCCCAGAGAGGATATCGGGTAAATCACAGCAGCGTCCGCCGTCAGCAATTTTGTGTTGAAGGTGGAGACAGAGATGTCCTTGTCCGAGGTGATGAGCACTGTTTTATATCCCTGTTCACTGCCACGCAGCTCGCTTTCCAGGGGCACCTCGACCAAGGCCGTGACGCCCTTACCCAGCAGCAGCTCCTTCCCGAACCCTGGCACGTTTTTCAGCTTGACTGTGACCTTGGTGGACACTTCGTATGAGTTGATGAGTAACTCGAATTTGGCTTTCTGTTTGTACTCATGCTGAAAGTTCTCCATAAATATGGTGACAAACTTTTTCCCCAACTGTCCACCAGAGCACATTCCTGTGGGGGGAGAGAGAGAGACAGAGAGTGACGGGAGAGAAAGCGAGACCAAGGGAAAGAGAGAGCAAGGGAGGGAGAGGAGGGAAGAGAGAGAGCAGGGGAGAGTGATGGGAGAGAAAGACAGATATAGAGACAGCAAGGGAGAGAGTGGGGCGAGGGAGAGAGAGCAAGGGAGAGTGATGAGAGAGAGCCAGAAAGAGAGAGAGAGAGGCAGGAGGGAGCAAAGAAATGAGCGAGAGAGAAATGGAGATAAATTGAAGAGAGAGGGAAAGGAAGATTTGGAGGCAGAGAGAGAGAATGGGGCAGAGAGAGAGAGAGAGGGGGGAGAGGGGGACGAGGGAAAGAAGCACGGGAGAGAGGTGGGAAGGTAAAGAGAGGATAGAGAGGGAGAGGGAGAGACAAAGAGCGAGAGGTGAGGAGAGAGGGAGGGTGTGAATGGGCAGAGATAAAAGAGGGAGTGGGCGCAGGGAGAAAGGGAGGGAGAGGGAGTTTGAGGTGGTGTATAAAGTGAGGGGGTGGAGAGAGGAAGCAAAGAGGATGGAGAGAGAGAGAGAGAGAGAGAGGCATGACAAAGAGTAGAAGAGGGGGTTGTAGGGAGTGGCAGATTAGGGTGAAGGGGGGGTCAGAGATGGGAGGTGGCGGGTGGGTGGAGAGGGGTTGGAGAAAGAGGGCGGTGAGATGGATGGAGGGAGAGGGAGAGAGATGGGGGAGGATGCACAGGGTGATAGGGAGGGAGTGAAAATGTCAATTTAATAAACCAATGTGGAACAGGTGAAGAAAATTCAATAGCTTATTTCTCGAGTCCATATAAAGAGTCTTGCTTACCCCTCTATCGCAGTTATGCTTGTGACCCGATGTCCTGGGAGAGGGAGCATGCGCTGTCCCGACACGCTTCAGGCCCGCCATAACCAGTGGGTGCCATGGGGGATGCAGTGCGTCATCAAGCCCACGCATCCCCCCCCCCCCCGCGCCCCCCGGAATAATTAAACTTCTTTTGATGTCACCTCCCCCTTCCCCCACCGTCAGTAATTTTTAAAAATTGATCATTCGTTCAATTCAGATATAAATAGGGGATGTCTGGGACACTGGGGTTGTACAGAAGGAGGGCCATAGGCCTGAATCAGCCAGTAGCTCCCCGGAGTGTGGGGAGAAGGAGGAAGTTGCAGACATATGGGGCAGGTGATGGCGTGGTGGGATTGTCGCTGGACTAGTAATCCAGAGACCTGGGGACCCCGGGGTACAAAACCCACCACGGCAGATGGGGAAATTTAAATTCAATAAAAATCTGGAAGTAAAAGTGTAATAAGGACCAGGTAAGCATTGTCGATTGTCGTAAAAACTCATCCGGTTCACTAGCGTCCTTGAGGTAAGGAAATCTGCCGTCCTTACCCAGTCTGGCCGACATGTGACTCCAGAGCCCTGCAGTGACGTGGTTGACTTTTAATTGCCCCTCTCTGAAATGGCTGAGCAAGCCACTCAGTTCAAGGGCAATTAGGGATGGGCAATAAATGCTGGTCCAGTGACACACACATCCCATCAATTAATAAAATTAAATGAGTCAGCGCGATGGCACAGTGGTTAGCACTGCTACCCCATGGTGCCAGGGACCCTAGTTCGATTCTGGCCTTGGGTGATGCCTGTGTGTGCGTGGGTTTCCACCGGGTGCTCTAGTTTCCTCCCACAGTCCAAATATGTGCAGGTTAGGTGGATTGGCCATCATAAATTGCCCCTTAGTGTCCAAAGATGTGCAGGTTAATACTAATAATAATCGCTTATTGGCACAAGTCGGCTTCAGTGAAGTTACTGTGAAAAGCCCCGAGTCGCCACATTCCGGCGCCTGTTCAGGGAGGCCGGTACAGGAATTGAACCCACGCTGCTGGCATTGCTCTGCATTACAATCCAGCTGTTTAGCCCACTGTGCTAAACCAGCCCCTTAGGTGGGATTACGAGGCTGCAAGAGAGCGGGGAAGAAGATATAAAAGCAGGACATTGGACTTAGATTCCATTGGGAGGTGGGTGCTTGTGGTTGTGAAATGATGTAATTGGGGAGAAGCAATCCTATCCACTCCGCAGACCGCAAAGAGACCAGGGGAGAAATTCTCCGAAGACCTGCGTGACGCCCATTTCCGGCGGCCAAAAGTGGTGCGGATGACTCCGGCATCGGGGCCGTTTTAAGCCGTTAATCTCCGTTCCCGAAAGGGCCAGCAGCGGACTGACGCGATACGCGTCAGTTTCACCCGCTGCGGAAGTGGCGCGTTGAGAGAGAGAGAGGGGACCCGGCGTTGAGAGGAGGAAGGGGGGGGGGGGGGGACCCGGCGTTGAGAGGAGAGGAGAGGGGGGGGGGACCCGGCGTTGAGAGGAGGAAGGGGGGGGGGGGGGACCCGGCGTTGAGAGGAGAGGAGAGGAGAGGGGGGGGGACCCGGCGTTGAGAGGAGGAAGGGGGGGGGGACCCGGCGTTGAGAGGAGGAAGGGGGGGGGGGACCCGGCGTTGAGAGGAGAGGAGAGGAGAGGGGGGGGACCCGGCGTTGAGAGGAGAGGAGGGGGGGGGGGACCCGGCGTTGAGAGGAGAGGGGGGGACCCGGCGTTGAGAGGAGAGGAGGGGGGGGGGGGACCCGGCGTTGAGAGGAGGAAGGGTGGGGGGGGGACCCGGCGTTGAGAGGAGAGGAGGGGGGGGGGGGACCCGGCGTTGAGAGGAGAGGAGGGGGGGGGACCCGGCGTTGAGAGGAGAGGAGGGGGGGGAC
>NC_052157.1:54387680-54456166 GCF_902713615.1 Scyliorhinus canicula
AGGGAGCAGAGTGAGGGAGCGAATTGAGAGGGTGTGGAGTGAGAGAGAGGGTCTGGTGTGAGATAGGTGGGGCGGCGTGAGGGAGGGAGAGGGCGGGAGCAGAGTGAGGGGGAACACAGTGGGGGGAGAGGGAGAGGAGTGGGGGAGAGGGGGAGTGAGGTAGAGGGGGACTGAGGGAGTGAGGGAGGGGAGAGGGGGAGTGAGGGAGAGGGGGAGTGAGAGAGAGGGGGAGTGAGGGAGAGGGGGGTTAGGGAGGGGGGAGTGAGGGAGATTGAGGGAGAGGGGAAGTGAGGGAGAGGACTGGAGTGAGGGAGAGGGGGAGTGAGGGAGAGGGGGAGTGAGGGAGGGGTTGAGTGAGGGAGAGGGGGAGTGAGGGAGAGGGGAGTGAGGGAGATTGAGGGAGAGGGGAAGGGAGGGAGAGGTGTGAAGGAGAGGGGGAGTGAGGGAGTGAGGGAGGGGAGTGAGGGAGAGGAGTGAGGGAGAGGAGTGAGGGAGAGGAGTGAGGGAGAGGGGGAGTGAGGGAGAGGGGAGTGAGGGAGAGGGGAGTGAGAGAGAGGGGGAGTGAGGGAGATTGAGGGAGAGGGGAAGTGAGGGAGAGGACTGGAGTGAGCGAGAGGAGGAGTGATGGAAGGAGGGTGGCGAGGAAGGGAGAGTGAGTGCAGCGAGCTCAGATGGAGACGGGACACTCACTGGTTTGATTTCTTGGGCTGCACTTGCTCCCTGTGGATAGGAGAGAGGAAGGTGAGGGAGAGTGAGGGAAGGGGCGGAGTGACGGAGAGAGGGAAATGAGTGATGTAGGGAAGAAGAGGAGTGAGGGGGAGTGGAGGAGTGAGGGTGAGGGAGAGGAGTGAGGGGGAGGAGTGAGGGGGAGGGGTTAGAGTGAGGGAGAGGTGGCGTAGTGAGGGGGAGGGGTGGAGTGAGGGTCGGGTGGAGATAGGGGATAAGGCAGGGGTGGGCAAACTTTTCCGTGCAAGGGCCGCATTCAGAAATTCACAATTCACAAAGGGCCGCATAGTATATTAAGTAAAATAATTACTTCACCTGGTTATGATTCTGGGCGCCTCATATAGAACATAGAACAGTACAGCACAGAACAGGCCCTTCGGCCCTCGACGTTGTGCCAAGCAATGATCACCCTACTCAAGTCAACGTATCCACCCTATGCCAGTAAGTAACCCAACAGCCCCCCCACCCATTAACCTTTAAAAAAAAATTTAAAAAAAAAAAAAAAAATTTTTTTAAAAAAATTTTTTTTTTTTTTTTTTTAATGACTTGGTGGGCCGCAGAAATACCTTTGGCGGGCCGCATGCGGCCCGCGGGCCGTAGTTTGCCCACCCCTGGGATAAGGCATTCGCTGAACAGAATTCCCGGTCTCTGGGATTCCGCCGTTCCTTTCCCGAACCTCAGAGATTTTCCGCTCCCCCCTGCGCTGGGTCCCAGGATCAGAGGGGATTTTCCGCTCCCCCCTGCGCTGGATCCCAGGATCAGAGGGGATTTTCCGCTCCCCCCGCGCTGGGTTCCAGGATCGAGGGGATTTTCCGCTCCCACTGCGCTGGGTCCCAGGATCGAGGGGATTTTCCGCTCCTCCCTGCGCTGGGTCCCAGGATCCGAGGGGATTTTCCGCTCCCCCCTGCGCTGGGTCCCAGGATCAGAGGGGATTTTCCGCTCCCCACTGCGCTGGATCCCAGGATCAGAAGGGATTTTCCGCTCCCACTGCGCTGGGTCCCAGGATCCGAGGGGATTTCCCGCTCCCCCCGCGCTGGGTCCCAGGATCAGAAGGGATTTTCCGCTCCCCCCTGCGCTGGGTCCCAGGATCAGAGGGGATTTTCCGCTCCCCCCTGCGCTGGGTCCCAGGATCAGAGGGGATTTTCCGCTCCCCCTGCGCTGGGTCCCAGGATCAGAGGGGATTTTCCGCTCCCCCCTGCGCTGGGTCCCAGGATCAGAAGGGATTTTCCGCTCCCCACTGCGCTGGGTCCCAGGATCCGAGGGGATTTTCCGCTCCCCCCTGCGCTGGGTCCCAGGATCAGAGGGGATTTTCCGCTCCCCCCTGCGCTGGGTCCCAGGATCAGAAGGGATTTTCCGCTCCCCCTGCGCTGGATCCCAGGATCGAGGGGATTTTCCGCTTCCCCTGCGCTGGGTCCCAGGATCAGAGGGGATTTTCCGCTCCCCCTGCGCTGGGTCCCAGGATCCGAGGGGATTTTCCGCTCCCCCTGCGCTGGGTCCCAGGATCCGAGGGGATTTTCCGCTCCCCCCTGCGCTGGGTCCCAGGATCCGAGGGGATTTTCCGCTCCCCACTGCGCTGGGTCCCAGGATCAGAAGGGATTTCCCGCTCCCCACTGCGCTGGGTCCCAGGATCAGAGGACCCCACCCCTCCCTCTCTGATCGCACCCCTCCTCTGACGATGCCCTCTCTCCAGCCCCACCATGGGATCTTGCTGTTTCTCTGTGAACTCCTGGGGAAGTTGGGGATCGTGCCTTACCTGGATGGCTGCTCCTGGCGCAATGTGCGCAGCAAGATGTGGGTTTGGTTTTTATTGCCGTCCAGCCTCCCTGTGTCCTGTCGGAGCGGCCAATTGCAGTTTGGGACGCCCTCCTTCACCCAGATCTGGGATGAACCGGTCCTCGTTCCGCCCCAGTCAATGCTCAGTCTGTTTAAATCGGAAACGTGATTGTCCCGGGATAGGGCGAGGCGGGAGTTCTCGCCAGGAGCAAACAGGACAGGTAACAGCAGAGGCACCGAGAGTCCGGGTCCGGAGAGTGACCCACAGTGACTGCAGAGTGAATGTATGGCCCGGACAGTGGCCACAGGGTCCAGCGAGTAACCCCCAGGCACAAAGGAATGACACCCAGGGGCCAGAGAGTGACACGATGTCCAGAGAGTGACCCCTAGGGGCCGGAGACTGACCACAGGGGCCAGAGAGTGACACGAAGTCCAGAGAGTGACCCCTAGGGGCCGGAGACTGACCACAGGGGCCAGAGAGTGACACGAAGTCCAGAGAGTGACACGAAGTCCAGAGAGTGACCCCTAGGGGCCGGAGAGTGACCATAGGGGCCAGAGAGTGATCACAGGGGCCAGAGAGTGACCACAGGGGCCAGAGAGTGATCACAGGGGCCAGAGACCGATCACAGGGGCCGGAGAGTGATCACAGGGCCCAGAGAGTGACCACAGGGGCCAGAGAGTGATCACAGGGGCCAGAGAGTGAGCACAGAGGCCAGAGAGTGATCACAGGGGCCAGAGAGTGACCACAGGGGCCAGAGAGTGATCACAGGGGCCAGAGAGTGATCACAGGGGCCAGAGAGTGACCACATGGGCCGGAGAGTGGCCACAGGGGCCTGAGAGTGACCACAGGGCCCAGAGAGTGACCACAGGGCCCAGAGAGTGACCACAGGGCCCAGAGAGTGATCACAGGGGCCAGAGAGTGATCACAGGGGCCAGAGAGTGACCACAGGGGCTGGAGAGTGGCCACAGGGGCCTGAGAGTGACCACAGGGCCCAGAGAGTGACCACAGGGCCCAGAGAGTGACCCCCGGGGTGGGAGAGTGACCACAGGGGCCAGAGAGTGATCACAAGGTCCAGAGAGTGATCACAGGGGCCAGAGAGTGATCACAGGGTCCAGAGAGTGATCACAGGGGCCAGGGAGTGATCACAGGGTCCAGAGAGTGATCACAGGGGCCGGAGAGTGACCGTAGGGCCCAGAGAGTGACCACAGGGGCCTGAGAGTGATCACAGGGGCCAGAGTGTGGCCACAGGGGCCGGTGTGTGATCACAGGGGCCAGAGAGTGACCACAGGGGCCAGAGAGTGACCACAGGGGCCAGAGGGTGACCACAGGGACCAGAGAGTGATCACAGGGCCCAGCCAGTGGCCACAGGGGCCAGAGAGTGATCACAGGGGCCAGAGAGTGACCACAGGGGCCAGAGAGTGACCACAGGGGCCAGAGAGTGACCACAGGGACCAGAGAGTGACCACAGGGGCCGGTGTGTGATCACAGGGGCCAGAGAGTGACCACAGGGCCCAGAGAGTGATCACAGGGGCCGGAGAGTGATCACAGGGTCCAGAGACTGATCACAGGGGCCAGAGAGTGACCACAGAGGCCAGAGAGTGGCCACAGGGGCCAGAGTGTGGCCACAGGGGCCAGAGAGTGGCCACAGGGCCCAGAGAGTGACCACAGGGCCCAGAGAGTGACACTAGTGTTCGGAGAGTGATCACAGGGTCCAGAGAGTGACCACAGGGGCCAGAGAGTGGCCACAGGGGCCAGAGAGTGACCACAGGGGCCAGAGAGTGACCACAGGGGCCAGAGAGTGACACCAAGTTACAGAGAGTGACACCAAGGTCCAGAGAGTGACCACAGGGGCCTGAGAGTGACCACAGGGGCCTGAGAGTGGCCACAGGGGCCAGAGAGTGGCCACAGGGCCCAGAGAGTGACCACAGGGCCCAGAGAGTGACACTAGTGTTCGGAGAGTGATCACAGGGTCCAGAGACTGATCACAGGGGCCAGAGAGTGACCACAGAGGCCAGAGAGTGGCCACAGGGGCCAGAGTGTGGCCACAGGGGCCAGAGAGTGGCCACAGGGCCCAGAGAGTGACCACAGGGCCCAGAGAGTGACACTAGTGTTCGGAGAGTGATCACAGGGTCCAGAGAGTGACCACAGGGGCCAGAGAGTGGCCACAGGGGCCAGAGAGTGACCACAGGGGCCAGAGAGTGACCACAGGGGCCAGAGAGTGACACCAAGTTACAGAGAGTGACACCAAGGTCCAGAGAGTGACCACAGGGGCCTGAGAGTGACCACAGGGGCCTGAGAGTGACACCAAGGTCCAGAGAGTGACACTAGTGTCCGGACAGTGATCACAGGGCCCAGAGAATGACCACAGGGGCCAGAGAATGACCACAGGGGCCTGAGAGTGACCACAGGGGCCTGAGAGTAACCATATTGTCCAGAGAGTGACCAAAGGGGCCACAGAGTGACCACAGGGGTCAGAGAGTGACCACAGGGGCCTGAGAGTTGCCCTAGTGCCAAGAGAGTGACCACAAGGGCCAGAGAGTGACCACAGGATCTGGAGAGTGACCACAGGACGCAGAGAGTGACTACAGGGGCCTGCATTGTCCCAGTGTCAAGAGAGTGACCACAGGGGCCACAGAGTGATCCAGTGTCCAGAAAGTGATTACAGGGGGCTGAGAGCTAGCCTAGTGTCCGGGGAGTGACCACAGGGCCTGGAGAGTGACCACAGGCACCAGAGAGTGACTGTAGGGTCCAGAGAGTGACCGCAGGGTCCAGAGAGTGACCACATGGTCCAGAAAGTGACCACAGGGGCCAGAGAGTGACCGCAGGGTCCAGAAAGTGACCACAGGGGCCAGAGAGTGACCACAGGGTCCAGAAATGGACCACGGGTCCAGAGAGCAACCACAGCTTCCAGAGAGTGATCACAGGGGCCAGAGTGACCGCAGGGGCCAGAGAGTGATCACAGGGGCCAGAGAGTGACCACAGGGTCCAGAGAGTGACCACAGCTACCAGAGGGTGTCCACAGGGGCCAGAGTGACCGCAGGGGCCAGAGAGTGACCACAGCTACCAGAGGGTGTCCACAGGGGCCAGAGTGACCGCAGGGTCCAGAGAGTGACCACAGCTACCAGAGGGTGTCCACAGGGGTCAGAGTGACCGCAGGGGCCAGAGAGTGACCACGGGAGCCAGCGAGTGACCACAGGGCCAGAGAGTGACCACAGGCTCCAGAGACTGACCACGGGGCCAGAGAGTGACCATGGGGCCAGAGAGTGACCCAGGCTCCAGAGACTGACCACGGGGCCAGAGAGTGGCCCAGGCTCCAGAGACTGACCACGGGGCCAGAGAGTGACCACAGCTTCCAGAGAGTGACCACAGGATCCAGAGAGTGACTACAGGGTTTGGCGAGTGACCACAGGGGCCAGAGAGTGACCACAGGCTCCAGAGACTGACCACGGGGCCAGAGAGTGACCATGGGGCCAGAGAGTGACCCAGGCTCCAGAGACTGACCACGGGGCCAGAGAGTGACCACAGCTTCCAGAGAGTGACCACAGGATCCAGAGAGTGACTACAGGGTTTGGCAAGTGACCACAGGGGCCAGAGAGTTACCTCAGGGTCCAGAGAGTGACCACAAGCTCTGGGGAGTGATACCAGTGTCCGGAGAGTGATCACAGCGTGTAGAGAGTGACCACAGGGGCCAGAGAGTGACCCGAGAGTCCAGAGATTTCTACAGGGGCCAGAGAGTGACCACAGGGGCCAGAGAGTGATCACAGGGGCCAGAGAGTGACCGCAGGGTCCAGAGAGTGACCACAGGCTCTGGGGGGTGATACCAGTGTCCGGAGAGTGATCACAGTGTGCAGAGAGTGACCACAGGGGCCAGAGAGTGACCCCAGAGTCCAGAGAGTGACCACAGGGGCCAGAGAGTGACCACAGGGGCCAGAGAGTGACCACAGGCTCCGGGGGGTTATACCAGTGTCTGGAGAGTGATCACAACATGCAGAGAGTGACCACAGGGGCCAGGGAGTGACCCCAGAGTCCAGAGAGTGACCACAGGGGACAGAGAGTGACCACAGGGGCCAGAGAGTGACCACAGGGGGCAGAGAGTGACCACAGGCTCCGGGAGGTTATACCAGTGTCTGGAGAGTGATCACAGCATGCAGAGAGTGACCACAGGGGCCAGGGAGTGACCCCAGAGTCCAGAGAGTGACCACAGGGACCAGGGAGTGACCCCAGAGTCCAGAGAGTGACCACAGGGGACAGAGAGTGACCACAGGGGCCAGATAGTGACCACAGAGTCCAGAGAGTGACCACAGGGCCCAGAGAGTGACCACAGACTCTGGAGACTGACCACAGCGTCTGGGTAGAGAGCACAGAGTCCAGAGAGTGACCACAGGGGCCAGAGAGTGACAAGAGGGACCAGAGAGTGATTCAGTGTCCGAGAGTAACCATAGGTGTCCGATAGTGACCCCAGAGTCCAGAGAGTGGCCTCAGAGTCCAGAGAGTGACCAAACAGGTCTGAGAGTGACCACAGGGGCCTAAGAGTGACACATGTGTCCAGAGAGTGACCACAGGGGCCAGAGACTCCCACTTGTGTCCAGAGGCTGACACCCACAGAGAGTGACCCCCATAGAGATTGACCCCCACAGAGAGTGACCCCACAGAGAGTGACCCCCATAGAGATTGACACCCACAGAGAGTGACCCCCACAGAGTGTGACCCCCACACCCAGAGATTGACCCCACAGAGAGTGACCCCCACAGAGAGTGACCCCCATAGAGAGTGACCCCCACCCCCAGAGATTGACCCCAACAGAGTGACCCCCACAGAGATTGACCCCCACAGAGTGACCCCCACAGAGAGTGACCCCCACCCCCAGAGATTGACCCCCACAGAGTGACCCCCACAGAGATTGACCCCCACAGAGTGACCCCCACAGAGAGTGCCCCCCACCCCCAGAGATTGACCCCCACAGAGTGACCCCCACAGAGAGTGACCCCCACCCCCAGAGATTGACCCCCACAGAGTGACCCCCACAGAGATTGACCTCCATAGAGTGACCCCCACAGAGAGTGAATCCCACCCCTAGAGAGTGACCTCCCAGAGAGTGACCCCCACAGAGAGTGACCCTACCACCAGAGAGTGACCTCCACAGAGAGTGAACCCCTCACCAGAGTGTGACCCTCAGAGTGACCCCCACCCCCAGAGAGTGACCCCACATTGTGACCCCCAGAGAGTGACCCCCAGAGAGTGACCCCACATTGTGACCCCCAGAGAGTGTGACACTTATAGAGAGTGACCCCACAGAGAGTGACCCCCACAGAGTGTGACCCACACCCCCAGAGAGTGACCCCCACAGAGATTGACGCCCACCTCCAGAGAGTGACCTCCACAGAGAGTGACCCCCTCACCAGAGTGTGACCCCTCAGAGTGACCCCCACCCCCAGAGAGTGACCCCATATTGTGACCCCCAGAGAGTGTGACACTTATAGAGAGTGAACCCACCCCCAGAGAGTGCCCCACAGAGAGTGACCCCCACAGAGAGTGACCCCCACAGAGTGACCCCCCACAGAGTGTGACCCACACTCCCAGAGCGTGACCCCCACAAAGAGTGACCCCCACAGAGTATGACCCCACCCCCAGAGTGTGACCCCCACAGAGAGTGACCCCCACAGAGTTTGACCCCCACAGAGAGTGACTCTCACCCCCAGAGAATGACCCACAGTGACCCCCATAGAGAGTGACCCGGATAGAGTGACCCCATAGAGAGTGACCCCCACAGAGTGTGACCCCCACAGAGAGTGACCCCCACCCCCAGAGAGAGTGACCCCACAGAGAGTGACCCCCATCCCCCAGAGAGAGTGACCCCCACCCCCCGAGAGTGACCCCCACCCCCAGAGATTGGCCCCCACAGAGATTGACCCCCACAGAGAGTGACTCTCACCCCCAGAGAATGACCCACAGTGACCCCCATAGAGAGTGACCCGGATAGAGTGACCCCATAGAGAGTGACCCCCACAGAGTGTGACCCCCACAGAGAGTGACCCCCACCCCCAGAGAGAGTGACCCCACAGAGAGTGACCCCCATCCCCCAGAGAGAGTGACCCCCACCCCCCGAGAGTGACCCCCACCCCCAGAGAGTGACCCCTGGAGAGTGACCCCCACAGAGAGTGACTCCCCAGAGAGTGACTCCCACAGAGTGTGACCACCACAGAGAGTGACCCCCACAGAGTGTGACCCCCACAGAGAGTGACCCGTGCAGGGATTCCACCACCCCCAGAGAGTGACCCCCACAGAACGTGACCCCCATAGGGAGTGATGCCTACAGAGATTGACCCCCACAGAGTGATCCCCACAGAGAGTGACCCCCACAGAGAGTGACCCCCACAGAGAGTGACCCCCACAGAGTGTGAACCCCCCACAGAGTGTGAACCCCCCACAGAGAGTGAACCCCCCACAGAGAGTGACCCCCACAGAGTGATCCCCACAGAGAGTGACCCCCCAGAGAGTGACCCCCCAGAGAGTGACCCCCCAGAGAGTGACCCCATAGAGTGACCCCCATAGAGAGTGACCCCCACAGAGAGTGGCCCCCATAGAGAGTGACCCCCATAGAGAGTGACCCCCATAGAGAGTGACCCCACAGAGAGTGACCCCCAGTGAGTGACCCCCACAGTGTGACCCCCACAGAGAGTGACCCTCACAGAGTGATCCCACAGAGAGTGATCCCCACAGAGAGTGACCCCACAGAGAGTGACCCCCATAGAGTGTGACCCCCATAGAGTGTGAACCCCCCAGAGAGTGACCCCCACAGAGAGTGACCCCCACAGAGAGTGACCCCCATAGAGTGATCCCCACAGAGAGTGACCCCCATAGAGTGACCCTCACAGAGTGATCCCCACAGAGAGTGACCCTCACAGAGTGATCCCCACAGAGAGTGACCCCCACAGAGTGTGAACCCCCCAGAGAGTGACCCCCATACAGAGTGACCCCATAGAGTGACCCCCACAGAGAGTGATCCCCACCCCCAGCGTGTGACCCCCACAGAGAGTGACCCCCCACAGAGAGTGACCCCCACAGAGAGTGACCCCCATAGAGTGTGAACCCCCAGAGAGTGACCCCCACAGAGAGTGACCCCCACAGAGAGTGACCCCCACAGAGTGTGACCCCCACCCCCAGAGAGTGACCCCCACAGAGAGTGACCCCACAGAGTGACCCCCCACAGAGTGTGACCCACACTCCCAGAGCGTGACCCCCACAAAGAGTGACCCCCACAGAGAGTGACCCCACAGAGTGACCCCCCACAGAGTGTGACCCACATTCCCAGAGAGTGACCCCCACAGAGAGTGACCCCCACAGAGAGTGACCCCCATAGAGTGATCCCCACAGACAGTGGCCCCCATAGAGTGACCCTCACAGAGTGATCCCCACAGAGAGTGACCCTCACAGAGTGACCCCCACAGAGAGTGACCCCCACAGAGTGTGAACCCCCCAGAGAGTGACCCCCATACAGAGTGACCCCCATAGAGTGACCCCCACAGAGAGTGATCCACACCCCCAGCGTGTGACCCCCACAGAGAGTGACCCACACAGAGAGTGACCCCCACAGAGAGTGACCCCCAGAGAGTGTGAACCCCCAGAGAGTGACCCCCACAGAGAGTGACCCCCACAGAGAGTGACCCCCACAGAGTGTGACCCCCACCCCCAGAGAGTGACCCCCACAGAGAGTGACCCCACAGAGTGACCCCCCACAGAGTGTGACCCACACTCCCAGAGCGTGACCCCCACAAAGAGTGACCCCCACAGAGAGTGACCCCACAGAGTGACCCCCCACAGAGAGTGACCCACACTCCCAGAGAGTGACCCCCACAGAGAGTGACCCCCACAGAGAGTGACCCCCATAGAGTGATCCCCACAGACAGTGACCCCCATAGAGTGACCCTCACAGAGTGATCCCCACAGAGAGTGACCCTCACAGAGTGATCCCCACAGAGAGTGACCCCCACAGAGTGTGAACCCCCCAGAGAGTGACCCCCATACAGAGTGACCCCCATAGAGTGACCCCCACAGAGAGTGATTCCCACCCCCAGCGTGTGACCCCCACAGAGAGTGACCCACACAGAGAGTGACCCCCACAGAGAGTGACCCTTACAGGGATTCCACCATGCCCAGAGAGTGACCCCACCCCCAGAGTGTGACCCCCACAGAGTGACGCCCACAGTGTGACCCCAGAGAGTGACCCCCACAGAGAGTGACCCCCCAGAGGAGATGGGTAAGCAGAGCAAGCTGACCAGGAATATCGGAGTGGAGAGGGAAGGGCACTTTCCAACCTCACTGCCCATTGTGGGATCTTGCTGTGTCAGAATTCCGCGCGACACCTGCGTTGCAGCACTGACCACGTTTGGAGAAGCACTTTGAGTGGTGCTCAGGGGTTGAGAGAGTTGGGAAAAATCCCATAGGAATTCCCTGCTCTCTGATAGTGGTGACCTGCCGCCCTGGTCGCTGCATTGATATAGCATCCTGGTCAGTCGGCAGGCACTGGTGCAGGTGGGGCTCTAGAAACTGAGCTGGCCTTCAACCTTCGCAAACTCGCCCCCAGCAGACAGAACCCTCACAGAGAACGGCTTTTAAATTTCTCCAACATCGTCCTCCCAATCGGGACGTACCAATACTATACACGGCTAAACAAGGACCCTGTACATTTTAATTGAGGTCTCTGCTGTAACGTGGGAAGCTCGGCACAGAAAGATCCCACTAGATTCATAGAATTTACAGTGCAGAATGAGACCAGCCAGCTCATCGGGTGTGCACTGACCCTTGGAAAGAGCACCTTATTTAAGCCTACACCTCCAGCCCATCCCCATAACCCAGTAACCCCACCTAATCTTTTGGACACTGAAGGCAATTTAGCATGGCCAATCCACCGAACCTGCACATTTTTGGACTGTGGAAGGAAATCGGAGCACCCGGAGGAAACCCACGCAGGTGAAAGTGCAAATTCCACACAGTCCACAAGGATGGAATTGAACCTGGGTCCCTGGAGCTGTGAGGCAGCAGTGTTAACCACTGTGCCAGCCTGTCGCCCCTACAAAGCAATGCGATGATCACCTGTTTCTTCTTAGTGAGACTGGATAAGGGAAAAGACTGGGAACATGGACACTGGCGAGAAGCCCCCACAGTGCAGCACTCACTCAGTACTGACCCTCTGACAGTGCAGCACTCACTCAGTACTGACCCTCTGACAGTGCAGCACTCCCTCAGTACTGACCCTCTGACAGTGCAGCACTCACTCAGTACTGACCCTCTGACAGTGCGGCACTCCCTCAGTACTGACCCTCTGACAGTGCAGCACTCCCTCAGTACTGACCCTCTGACACTGCAGCCCTCCCTCAGTACTGACCCTCTGACAGTGCAGCACTCACTCAGTACTGACCCTCTGACAGTGCAGCACTCACTCAGTACTGACCCTCTGACAGTGCAGCCCTCCGTCAGTACTGTCTCTCTGACAGTGCAGCACTGCCTCAGTACTGACCCTCTGACAGTGCAGCACTCCCTCTGTATTGACCCTCTGACAGTGCAGCACTCCCTCAGTACTGACCCTCTGACAGTGCAGCACTACCTCAGTATTGACCCTCTGACAGTGCAGCACTCCCTCAGTACTGACACTCTGACAGTGCATCACTCACTCAGTACTGCCATCTGACAATGCAGCACTCACTCAGTACTGCCCTCTGACAATGCAGCACTCCCTCAGTCCAGACCCTCTGACAGTGCAGCACTCACTCAGTCCTGACCCTCTGACAGTGCAGTGCTCCCTCAGTACTGACCCTCTGACATTGCAGTGCTCCATCAGTAATGACCCTCTGACAGTGCAGCACTCACTCAGTCCTGACCCTCTGACAGTACAGCACTCCCTCAGTACTGACCCTCTGACACTGCAGCCCTCCCTCAGTACTGACCCTCTGACAGTGCAGCACTCACTCAGTACTGACCCTCTGACAGTGCAGCACTCACTCAGTACTGACCCTCTGACAGTGCAGCCCTCCGTCAGTACTGTCTCTCTGACAGTGCAGCACTGCCTCAGTACTGACCCTCTGACAGTGCAGCACTCCCTCTGTATTGACCCTCTGACAGTGCAGCACTCCCTCAGTACTGACACTCTGACAGTGCATCACTCACTCAGTACTGCCATCTGACAATGCAGCACTCACTCAGTACTGCCCTCTGACAATGCAGCACTCCCTCAGTCCAGACCCTCTGACAGTGCAGCACTCACTCAGTCCTGACCCTCTGACAGTGCAGTGCTCCCTCAGTACTGACCCTCTGACATTGCAGTGCTCCATCAGTAATGACCCTCTGACAGTGCAGCACTCACTCAGTCCTGACCCTCTGACAGTACAGCACTCCCTCAGTACTGACCCTTTGACAGTGCAGTGCTCCCTCAGTACTGACCCTCTGACAGTGCGGCACTCACTCAGTACTGACCCTCTGACAGTGCATCTCTCCCACACTACTGACCCTCTGACAGTGCAGCTCTCCCTCAGTACTGACCCTCTGACAGTGAAGCACTCACTCAGTACTGACCCTCTGACAGTGCAGCACTCCCTCAGTATTCACCCTCTGACAGTGCAGCACTCCCTCAGTACTGACACTCTGACAGTGCAGCACTCCCTCAGTACATACGCTCTGACAGTGCAGCATTCCCTCAGTACTGACCCTCTGACAGGGCAGCACACCCTCAGTATTCACCCTCTGACAGGGTATCACTTCCTCAGTGTTGACCCTCCAACAGTGCAGCGCTCCCTCAGTGCTGACCCTCTGACGGTGCAGCACTCCCTCAGTAATGACCGTCTGACAGTATAGCTCTCCCTCAGCACTGACCCTCTGACAGTGCAGCGCTCCCTCAGTAATGACCCTCTGACGGTGCAGCACTCCCTCAGTACTGAAGCCTCTGACAATGCAACCATCCCTCAGTTCTGACCCTCTGACAGTGCAGCACTCCCTTAGTACTGACCCTCTGACAGTGCAGCACTCCCTCAGTACTGACCCTCTGACAGTGCAGCACTCACTCAGTACTGACCCGCTGACAGTGCAGCACTCACTCAGTACTGACCCTCTGACAGTGCAGCACTCCCTCAGTACTGACCCTCTGACAGTGCAGCTCCCCCTCAGTAATGACCCTCTGACAGTGAAGCACTCCCTCAGTACTGACCCTCTGACAGTGAAGCACTCCCTCAGTACTGACCCTCTGACAGTGTAGCACTCCCTCAGTAATGACCCTCTGACGGTGCAGCACTCCCTCAGTACTGACCCTCTGACAGTGTAGCGCTCCCTCAGTAATGACCCTCTGACGGTGCAGCACTCCCTCAGTACTGACCCTCTGACAGTGCAGCACTCCCTCAGTACTGACCCTCTGACAGTGCAGCACTCCCTCTGTTCTGACCCTGCATGTGATCTGACTTTCGTGCTCAAGTCTCTGGGTGCAATTGCAACAGGGCGATGGAGTTTTTAGAAACCTGTGGGACTGAATTAAGATGGACTTTGAAATTAGATTGGGTGGAGGACAGCGATCGTTTAAATTCATGGTTGTTGATGCATTGAACTGGAATGAGGCGCGGTTCCAAATGCAAAGATAACATTGGCCAACAAACAAATTCATATCTCGTTTAACCTGTCTGAATTCAGAGGAAAAGAGAGAGTGAATAACCTGCTGATGTTTGGAAGGATTTACATTGCATGGGTGGGAGTGCCAATATTAATATGTTGAAAGATTTCACTGGGACCTCTCCCTGTCTCCGCAAACCCAGGTACGGCATTGTTCTGGAGCTATGATGCACACTAACATCGTGCCAGGTTTCAAGAGCCTTAGAACATTCTGCAGAAACAGCCCATTCGACCCCACACACAAATCGAATCCCACTCTCCCCTCACTCCCTGAACCCTTAAATAACCCATCCTGTTATAATCCCAGTCATCGCTCACTCCCCACACACTTAAAAAACACAACCGTCTAATCCCACTCACTCCAGGCTCCCCGCACCCTTTAATATCCCACCCAGTCTAATCTTACACTCCCCTTCACTCTCTGCACTCTTCAACATCGCACTCAGTATAATCCCATTCTCCCCTCACTTCCCGCACCTTTTAATATCCCACCCAGTCTAATCCCCCTCACTCCCCGCACCTTTTAATATCGCACCCAGTATAATCCCATTCTCTCCTCACTCCCCGCACCTTTTAATATCCCGCCCAGTATAATCCCATTCTCTCCTCACTCCCCGCACCTTTTAATATCCCACCCAGTATAATCGAAATCTCCATCACTCCCCGCACCTTTTAATATCCCGCCCAGTATAATTTCACTGACCGCTCACTCCCCACACCCTTAAATATCCCACCCAGTCTATTCCCACTCTCCTCGCACTACCCGCACCCTTTAAAATCCCAACCAGTCTAAACCCACTCAGGCCCCGCACTCCTTAATATCCCACCCAGTATAATCGCACTCTCCCCTCACTCCCCGCACCCTTTAATATCCCACCCAGTCTAATCCCCCTCACTCCCCGCACCCTTTAATATCCCACCCAGTCTAATCCCCCTCACTCCCCGCACCCTTTAATATCCCACCCAGTCTAATCCCCCTCACTACCAACACCCTTTAAGATCTCACGCAGTCTAATCTCCCTCACTCCCCACACCCTTTAATATCCCACCCAGTCTAATCCCCCTCACTCCCCACACCATTTAATATCCCACCCAGTCTAATCTCCCTCACTTCCCACACCCTTTAATATCCCACCCAATCTAATCCCCATCACTCCCCGCACCCTTTAATATCCCACCCCGTCTAATCCGTCTCATTCCCCGCACCCTTTAATATCCCACCCAGTCTAATCCCCCTCACTTCCCACACCCTTTAATATCCCACCCAGTCTAATCCGTCTCACTCCCCGCACCGTTTAATATCCCACCCAGTCTAATCTTTCTCACTCCCCACACCCTTTAATATCCCACCACGTCTAATCCGGCTCACTCCCCACACCCTTTAATATCCCACCCAGTCTAATCCCCCTCACTCCCCACACCCTTTAATATCTCAACCAGTCTAATCCCTCTCACTCTCCACACCCTTTAATATCCCACCCAGTCTAATCCCCCTCACTCCCCGCACCCTTTAATATCCCACCCCAGTCTAACCCCTCACTCCCCGCACCCTTTAATATCCCACCCAGTCTAATCCCCCTCACTCCCCACACCCATTAATATCCCACCCAGTCTAATCTCCCTCACTCCCCACACCCTTTAATGTCCCACCCAGTCTAATCCCCCTCACTCCCGCACCCTTTAATGTCCCACCCAGTCTAATCCCCATCACTCCCCACATCCTTTAATGTCCCACCCAGTCTAATCCCCATCACTCCCCACACCCATTAATATCCCACCCAGTCAAATCCCCCTCACTCCCCACACCCATTAATATCCCACCCAGTCTAATCCCCCTCACTCCCCACACCCATTAATATCCCACCCAGTCTAATCCCCCTCACTCCCCACACCCTTTAATATCCCACCCAGTCTAATCCCCTCACACCCCACACCGTTTAATGTCCCACCCAGTCTAATCCCCCTCTCTCCCGCACCTTTTAATGTCCCACCCAGTCTAATCCCCATCACTCCCCGCATCCTTTAATGTCCCACCCAGTCTAATCCCCCTCACTCACCACACCCTTTAATATCCCACCCAGTCTAATCCCCCTCACTCCCTGCACCCATTAATATTTCACCCAGTCTAATCCCCCTCACTCCCCGCACCCTTAAATATCTCACCCATTCTAATCCCCCTCACTCCCGCACCCTTTAATGTCCCACCCAGTCTAATCCCCCTCACTCCCCACAACCATTAATATCCCACCCCAGTCTAATCCCCCTCACTCCCTGCACCATTTAATATCCCACCCAGTCTAATCCCCCTTACTCCCCGAAGTCTTTAATATACCACCCAGTCTAATCCCTCTCACTCCCCGCACCCTTTAATATCTCGCACAGTCTAATCTCCCTCACTCCCCGCACCCTTTAATATCTCACCCAGTCTAATCCCCCTCACTCCCCACACCGTTTAATATCCCACCCAGTCTAACCCCCTCACTCACCGCACCCTTTAATATCCCACCCAGTCTAACCCCCCTCACTCCCGCAGCCTTTAATATCCTACCCAGTCTAATCCCCCTCACTCCCCACACCCTTTAATATCCCACCCAGTCTAATCCCCCTCACTCCCCGCACCCTTTAATATCTCAGCCAGTCTTATCCCCCTCACTCCCCACACTGTTTAATATCCCACCCAGTCTAATCCCCCTCACTCACCGCACCCTTTAATATCCCACCCAGTCTAATCCCCCTCACTCCCGCACCCTTTAATATCCCACCCCAATCTAATCCCCCTCACTCCCCGCAGCCTTTAATATCCCACCCCAGTCTAATCCCCCTCACTCCCTGCACCATTTAATATCCCACCCAGTCTAATCCCCCTCACTCCCCACACCCATTAATATCCCACCCAGTCTAATCCCCCTCACTCCCCACACCCTTTAATATCCCACCCAGTCTAATCCCCTCACACCCCACACCCTTTAATGTCCCACCCAGTCTAATCCCCCTCTCTCCCGTACCCTTTAATGTCCCACCCAGTCTAATCCCCATCACTCCCTGCATCCTTTAATGTCCCACCCAGTCTAATCCCCCTCACTCCCTGCACCCATTAATATTTCACCCAGTCTAATCCCCCTCACTCCCCGCACCCTTAAATATCTCACCCATTCTAATCCCCCTCACTCCCGCACCCTTTAATGTCCCACCCAGTCTAATCCCCCTCACTCCCCACAACCATTAATATCCCACCCAATCTAACCCCCTCACTCACCGCACCCTTTAATATCCCACCCAGTCTAATCCCCCTCACTCCCGCAGCCTTTAATATCCTACCCAGTCTAAACCCCCTCACTCCCCACACCCTTTAATATCCCACCCAGTCTAATCCCCCTCACTCCCCGCACCCTTTAATATCTCAGCCAGTCTTATCCCCCTCACTCCCCACACTGTTTAACATCCCACCCAGTCTAATCCCCCTCACTCACCGCACCCTATAATATCCCACCCAGTCTAATCCCCCTCACTCCCGCAGCCTTTAATATCCTACCTGGTCGAATCCCCCTCACTCCCCGCACCCTTTAATATCCCACCCAGTGCAATCCACCTCTCGCCTCACTCCCCCCACCCTTTAATATCCCACCCAGTCTAATCCCCCTCACTCCCCGCACCCTTTAATATCTCAGCCAGTCTTATCCCCCTCACTCCCCACACCCATTAATATCCCACCCAGTCTAATCCCCCTCACTCACCGCACCCTTTAATATCCCACCCAGTCTAATCCCCCTCACTCCCGCAGCCTTTAATATCCTACCTGGTCTAATCCCCCTCACTCCCCGCACCCTTTAATATCCCACCCAGTGCAATCCAACTCTCGCCTCACTCCCCCCACCCGTTAATATCCCACCCAGTCTAATCCCCCTGACACTCCACACCCTTTAATATCCCACCCCAATTTAATCCCCCTCACTCCCCACACATTTAATATCCCACCCCGTCTAATCCGTCTCACTCCCCACACCCATTAATATCCCACCCAGTCTAATCCATCTCACTCCACGCACCCTTTAATATCCCACCCAGTCTAATCCCCCTCACTCCCCACACCCATTAATATCCCACCCAGTCAAATCCCCCTCACTAGCCACACCCTTTAATATCTCACACAGTCTAATCCCCCTCACTCCCCACACCCATTAATATCCCACCCAGTCTAATCCCCTCACTCCCCACACCTTTAATATCCCACCTAGTCTAATCCCCCTCACTCCCCACACATTTAATATCCCACCCAGTCTAATCCCCCTCACTCCCCACACCCATTAATATCCCACCCAGTCTAATCCCCCTCACTCACCGCACCCTTAATATCCCACCCAGTCTAATCCCCCTCACTCCCGCAGCCTTTAATATCCTACCCGGTCTAATCCCCCTCACTCCCCGCACCCTTTAATATCCCACCCAGTGCAATCCAACTCTCGCCTCACTTCCCCCACCCTTTCATATCCCACCCAGTCTAATCCCCCTGACACTCCACACCCTTTAATATCCCACCCAGTCTAATCCCCCTCACTCACCGCACCCTTTAATATCCCACCCAGCCTAATCCCCCTCACTCCACGCACCCTTTAATATCCCACCCAGTCAAATCCCCCTCACTCCCCACACCCATTAATATCCCACCCAGTCTACTTCCCCTCACTACCCACACCCTTTAATATCTCACAGTCTAATCCCCCTCACTCACCACACCTTTAATATCCCACCCAGTCTAATCCCCCTCACTCCCCACACCTTTAATATCCCACCCAGTCAAATCCCACTCACTCCCCACACCCAGTAATATCCCACCCAGCCTAACCCCCCCTCAGTCCCCACACCCATTAATATCCCACCCAGTCCAATCCCCTCACTCCCCACACCCATTAATATCCCACCCAGTCTAATCCCCCTCACTCACCACACCCTTTAATATCCCACCCAGTCTAATCCCCCTCACTCCCCACACCCTTTAATATCCCACCCAGTCTAATCCCCCTCACTCCCCGCACCGTTTAATAGCCAACCCAGTCTAATCCCACTCACTCCCCGCACCCTTTAATATCCCACCCAGTCTAATCCCCCTCACTCACCGCACCCTTTAATATTCCTCCCAGTCTAAACCCCCTCACTCCCCACACCCATTAATATCCCACCCAGTCTAATCCCCCTCACTCCCCACACCCTTTAATGTCCCACCCAGTCTAATCCCCCTCACTCCCGCACCATTTAATGTCCCACCCAGTCTAATCCCCATCACTCCCCGCATCCTTTAATGTCCCACCCAGTCTAATCCCCATCACTCCCCACATCCATTAATATCCCACCCAGTCTAATCCCCCTCACTCCCTGCACCCATTAATATCCCACCCAGTCTAATCCCCCTCACTCTCCACACCCATTAATATCCCACCCAGTCTAATCCCCCTCACTCCCCACACCCTTTAATATCCCACCCAGTCTAATCCCCTCACACCCCACACACTTTAATGTCCCACCCAGTCTAATCCCCCTCTCTCCCGCACCCTTTAATGTCCCACCCAGTCTAATCCCCATCACTCCCTGCATCCTTTAATGTCCCACCCAGTCTAATCCCCCTCACTCCCTGCACCCATTAATATTTCACCCAGTCTAATCCCCCTCACTCCCCGCACCCTTAAATATCTCACCCATTCTAATCCCCCTCACTCCCGCACCCTTTAATGTCCCACCCAGTCTAATCCCCCTCACTCCCCACAACCATTAATATCCCACCCAATCTAACCCCCTCACTCACCGCACCCTTTAATATCCCACCCAGTCTAATCCCCCTCACTGCCGCAGCCTTTAATATCCTACCCAATCTAATCCCCCTCACTCCCCACACCCTTTAATATCTCAGCCAGTCTTATCCCCCTCACTCCCCACACTGTTTAACATCCCACCCAGTCTAATCCCCCTCACTCACCGCACCCTTTAATATCCCACCCAGTCTAATCCCCCTCACTCCCGCAGCCTTTAATATCCTACCTGGTCGAATCCCCCTCACTCCCCGCACCCTTTAATATCCCACCCAGTGCAATCCACCTCTCGCCTCACTCCCCCCACCCTTTAATATCCCACCCAGTCTAATCCCCCTCACTCCCCGCACCCTTTAATATCTCAGCCAGTCTTATCCCCCTCACTCCCCACACCCATTAATATCCCACCCAGTCTAATCCCCCTCACTCACCGCACCCTTTAATATCCCACCCAGTCTAATCCCCCTCACTCACCGCACCCTTTAATATCCCACCCAGTCTAATCCCCCTCACTCCCGCAGCCTTTAATATCCTACCTGGTCTAATCCCCCTCACTCCCCGCACCCTTTAATATCCCACCCAGTGCAATCCAACTCTCGCCTCACTCCCCCCACCCGTTAATATCCCACCCAGTCTAATCCCCCTAACACTCCACACCCTTTAATATCCCACCCCAATTTAATCCCCCTCACTCACCACACATTTAATATCCCACCCCGTCTAATCCGTCTCACTCCCCACACCCATTAATATCCCACCCAGTCTAATCCATCTCACTCCACGCACCCTTTAATATCCCACCCAGTCTAATCCCCCTCACTCCCCACACCCATTAATATCCCACCCAGTCTAATCCCCCTCACTCCCCACACCCATTAATATCCCACCCAGTCAAATCCCCCTCACTAGCCACACCCTTTAATATCTCACACAGTCTAATCCCCCTCACTCCCCACACCCATTAATATCCCACCCAGTCTAATCCCCCTCACTCCCCACACCTTTAATATCCCACCCAGTCTAATCCCCCTCACTCCCCACACATTTAATATCCCACCCAGTCTAATCCCCCTCACTCCTCACACCCATTAATATCCCACCCAGTCTAATCCCCCTCACTCACCGCACCCTTTAATATCCCACCCAGTCTAATCCCCCTCACTCCCGCAGCCTTTAATATCCTACCCGGTCTAATCCCCCTCACTCCCCGCACCCTTTAATATCCCACCCAGTGCAATCCAACTCTCGCCTCACTTCCCCCACCCGTTCATATCCCACCCAGTCTAATCCCCCTGACACTCCACACCCTTTAATATCCCACCCCAATCTAATCCCCCTCACTCCCCACACATTTAATATCCCACCCCGTCTAATCCGTCTCACTCCCCACACCCATTAATATCCCATCCAGTCTAATGCGTCTCACTCTACGCACCCTTTAATATCCCACCCAGTCTAATCCCCCTCACTCCCCACACCCATTAATATCCCACCCCAGTCTAATCCCCCTCACTCCCCACACCCATTAATATCCCACCCAGTCTAATCCCCCTCACTAGCCACACCCTTTAATATCTCACACAGTCTAATCCCCCTCACTCCCCACACCTTTAATATCCCACCCAGTCTAATCCCCCTCACTCCCCACATCCATTAATATCCCACCCAGTCTAATCCCCCTCACTCCCCACACCCTTTAATATCCCACCCTGTCTAATCCCCCCCACTGTCCACACCCTTTAATGTCCCACCCAGTCTAATCCCCCTCACTCCCGCACCCTTTAATGTCCCACCCAGTCTAATCCCCATCACTCCCCGCACCCTTTAATGTCCCACCCAGTCTAATCCCCATCACTCCCCACACCCATTAATATCCCACCCAGTCTAATCCCCCTCACTCCCCACACCCTTTAATATCCCAACCAGTCTAATCCCCCTCACTCCCCGCACCCTTTAATACCCCACCCAGTCTAATCCCCCCCACTCACCACACCCATTAATATCCCACCCAGTCTAATCCCCCTAACTCACCACACCCTTTAATATCCCACCCAGTCTCATCCCCCTCACTCCCTGCACCCATTAATATTTCACCCAGTCTAATCCCCCTCACTACCCGCACCCTTAAATATCTCACCCATTCTAATCCCCCTCACTCCCGCACCCTTTAATGTCCCACCCAGTCTAATCCCCATCACTCCCCGCAGCCGTTAATATCCCACCCCAGTCTAATCCCCCTCACTCCCTGCACCATTTAATATCCCACCCAGTCTAATCTCCCTTACTCCCCGCAGCCTTTAATATCCCACCCAGTCTAATCCCCCTCACTCCCTGCACCCATTAATATTTCACCCAGTCTAATCCCCCTCACTCCCCGCACCCTTAAATATCTCACCCATTCTAATCCCCCTCACTCCCGCACCCTTTAATGTCCCACCCAGTCTAATCCCCATCACTCCCCGCAGCC
This sequence comes from Scyliorhinus canicula, assembly GCF_902713615.1. NCBI lineage: Eukaryota > Metazoa > Chordata > Chondrichthyes > Carcharhiniformes > Scyliorhinidae > Scyliorhinus > Scyliorhinus canicula. The sequence goes on from NC_052157.1 coordinate 54,410,098, forward strand.
TTTAATATCCCACCCCAGTCTAATCCCCCTCACTCCCTGCACCATTTAATATCCCACCCAGTGCAATCCAACTCTCGCCTCACTCCCCGCACCCATTAATATCCCACCCAGTCTAATCCCCCTGACACTCCACACCCTTTAATATCTCACCCCTTCTAACCCCTTCACTCTCGCACCCTTTAATATCTCACCACAGTCTAATCCCCCTCACTCCCCACACCCTTTAATATCCCACCCAGTCTAATCCCCCTCACTCCCCGCACCCTTTAATATCCCACCCCAGTCTAATCCCCCTCACTCCCCACACCCTTTAATATTCCTCCCAGTCTAATCCCCCTCACTCCCCGCACCCTTTAATATCCCACCCCAATCTAATCCCCCTCACTCCCCACACCCTTTAATATCCCACCCAGTCTAATCCCCCTCGCTCTCGCACTCTTTAACATCCCACCCAGTCTAATCCCCCTCACTCCTGCAACCTTTAATATCCCACCCAGCCTAATCCCCCTCACTCCCCGCACCCTTTAATATCCCACCCAGTCTAATCCCCCTCACTCCCCGCACCCTTTAATATCCCACCCCAGTCTAATCCCCCTCACTCCCCACACCCTTTAATATCCCTCCCAGTCTAATCCCCCTCACTCCCCGCACCCTTTAATATCCCACCCAGTCTAATCCCCCTCACTCCCGCAGCCTTTAATATCCTACCTGGTCTAATCCCCCTCACTCCCCGCACCCTTTAATATCCCACCCAGTGCAATCCAACTCTCGCCTCACTCCCCCCACCCGTTAATATCCCACCCAGTCTAATCCCCCTGACACTCCACACCCTTTAATATCCCACCCCAATTTAATCCCCCTCACTCCCCACACATTTAATATCGCACCCCGTCTAATCCGTCTCACTCCCCACACCCATTAATATCCCACCCAGTCTAATCCATCTCACTCCACGCACCCTTTAATATCCCACCCAGTCTAATCCCCCTCACTCCCCACACCCATTAATATCCCACCCAGTCTAATCCCCCTCACTCCCCACACCCATTAATATCCCACCCAGTCAAATCCCCCTCACTAACCACGCCCTTTAATATCTCACACAGTCTAATCCCCCTCACTCCCCACACCCATTAATATCCCACCCAGTCTAATCCCCCTCACTCCCCACACCTTTAATATCCCACCCAGTCTAATCCCCCTCACTCCCCACACATTTAATATCCCACCCAGTCTAATCCCCCTCACTCCCCACACCCATTAATATCCCACCCAGTCTAATCCCCCTCACTCACCGCACCCTTTAATATCCCACCCAGTCTAATCCCCCTCACTCCCGCAGCCTTTAATATCCTACCCGGTCTAATCCCCCTCACTCCCCGCACCCTTTAATATCCCACCCAGTGCAATCCAACTCTCGCCTCACTTCCCCCCACCCGTTCATATCCCACCCAGTCTAATCCCCCTGACACTCCACACCCTTTAATATCCCACCCCAATCTAATCCCCCTCACTCACCACACATTTAATATCCCACCCCGTCTAATCCGTCTCACTCCCCACACCCATTAATATCCCACCCAGTCTAATGCGTCTCACTCTACGCACCCTTTAATATCCCACCCAGTCTAATCCCCCTCACTCCCCACACCCATTAATATCCCACCCCAGTCTAATCCCCCTCACTCCCCACACCCATTAATATCCCACCCAGTCTAATCCCCCTCACTACCCACACCCTTTAATATCTCACACAGTCTAATCCCCCTCACTCCCCACACCTTTAATATCCCACCCAGTCTAATCCCCCTCACTCCCCGCATCCATTAATATCCCACCCAGTCTAATCCCCCTCACTCCCCACACCCTTTAATATCCCACCCTGTCTAATCCCCCCCACTGTCCACACCCTTTAATGTCCCACCCAGTCTAATCCCCCTCACTCCCGCACCCTTTAATGTCCCACCCAGTCTAATCCCCATCACTCCCCGCACCCTTTAATGTCCCACCCAGTCTAATCCCCATCACTCCCCACACCCATTAATATCCCACCCAGTCTAATCCCCCTCACTCCCCACACCCTTTAATATCCCAACCAGTGTAATCCCCCTCACTCCCCGCACCCTTTAATACCCCACCCAATCTAATCCCCCCCACTCACCACACCCATTAATATCCCACCCAGTCTAATCCCCCTAACTCACCACACCCTTTAATATCCCACCCAGTCTCATCCCCCTCACTCCCTGCACCCATTAATATTTCACCCAGTCTAATCCCCCTCACTACCCGCACCCTTAAATATCTCACCCATTCTAATCCCCCTCACTTCCGCACCCTTTAATGTCCCACCCAGTCTAATCCCCATCACTCCCCGCAGCCGTTAATATCCCACCCCAGTCTAATCCCCCTCACTCCCTGCACCATTTAATATCCCACCCAGTCTAATCCCCCTTACTCCCCGCAGCCTTTAATATCCCACCCAGTCTAATCCCCCTCACTCCCTGCACCCATTAATATTTCACCCAGTCTAATCCCCCTCACTCCCCGCACCCTTAAATATCTCACCCATTCTAATCCCCCTCACTCCCGCACCCTTTAATGTCCCACCCAGTCTAATCCCCATCACTCCCCGCAGCCTTTAATATCCCACCCCAGTCTAATCCCCCTCACTCCCTGCACCATTTAATATCCCACCCAGTCTAATCCCCCTTACTCCCCGCAGCCTTTAATATCACACCCAGTCTAATCCCTCTCACTCCCCGCACCCTTTAATATCCCACCCAGTGCAATCCAACTCTCGCCTCACTCCCCGCACCCATTAATATCCCACCCAGTCTAATCCCCCTGACACTCCACACCCTTTAATATCCCACCCCTTCTAACCCCTTCACTCTCGCACCCTTTAATATCTCACCACAGTCTAATCCCCCTCACTCCCCACACCCTTTAATATCCCACCCAGTCTAATCCCCCTCACTCCCCGCACCCTTTAATATCCCACCCCAGTCTAATCCCCCTCACTCCCCACACCCTTTAATATTCCTCCCAGTCTAATCCCCCTCACTCCCCGCACCCTTTAATATCCCACCCCAGTCTAATCCCCCTCACTCCCCACACCCTTTAATATCCCACCCAGTCTAATCCCCCTCGCTCTCGCACTCTTTAATATCCCACCCAGTCTAATCCCCCTCACTCCTGCAACCTTTAATATCCCACCCAGCCTAATCCCCCTCACTCCCCGCACCCTTTAATATCCCACCCAGTCTAATCCCCCTCACTTCCCCACACACTTTAATATTCCTCCCAGTCTAATCCCCCTCACTCCCCGCACCCTTTAATATCCCACCCCAGTCTAATCCCCCTCACTCCCCGCACCCTTTAATATCCCACCCCAGTCTAATCCCCCTCACTCCCCACACCCTTTAATATCCCTCCCAGTCTAATCCCCCTCACTCCCCGCACCCTTTAATATCCGACCCCAGTCTAATCCCCCTCACTCCCCACATCCTTTAATATCACCACCCAGTCTAATCCCCCTCATTCTCGCACCCTTTAATATCCCACCCAGTCTAATCCCGCTCACTCCCCGCACCCTTTAATATCCCACCCAGTCTAATCCCCCTCACTCCCCACACCCATTAATATCCCACCCAGTCTAATCCTCTCACTCACCGCACCCTTTAATATCCCACTCAGTCTGATCCCCTCACTCACCGCACCCTTTAATATCCCACCCAGTCTAATACCCTCACTCTCGCACCCTTTAATATCCCACCCAGTCTAATCCCCCTCACTCCCCACACCCTTTTATATCCCACCCAGTCTAATCACCCTCACTCCCCCACTCTTTTATATCCCACCCAGTCTATTCCCCCTCACTCCCCACACCCTTTTATATCCCACCCAGTCTAATCCCACTCTCCCCTCACGACTGGAACACAATGGGGAAAGTGTAGAGGGTGCTTTACTCTGTATCTAACCCCGTGCTGTACCTGTCCTGGGAGGGTTTGATGGGGACAGTGTAGAGGGAGCTTTACTCTGTATCTTACCCCGTGCTGTACCTGTTCTGGTTGGGTTGGATGGGGACAGTGTAGAGGGAGCTTTACTCTGTATCTAACCCTGTGCTGTACCTGTCCTGGGAGCGTTTGATAGGGACAGTGTAGAGGGAACTTTATTTTGTATCTTACCCCGTACTGTACCTGTCCTGGGAGTGTTTGATGGGGACAGTGTAGAGGGAGCTTTACTCTGTATCTTACCCTGTGCTGTAGCTAACCTGGGAGTGTTTGATGGAGACAGTGTAGAGGGAGCTTTATTTTGTATCTTACCCCGTACTGTACCTGTCCTGGGAGTGTTTGATGGGGACAGTGTAGAGGGAGCTTTACTCTGTATCTTACCCTGTGCTGTAGCTAACCTGGGAGTGTTTGATGGAGACAGTGTAGAGGGAGCTTTACTCTGTATATAACCATGTGCTGGTTCTAGAACATAGAACATAGAACATTACAGCGCAGTACGGGCCCTTCGGCCCTCGATGTTGCGCCGACCTGTGAAACCATCTGAAGCCTATCTGACCTACACTATTCCATTTTCATCCATATGTCTATCCAGTGACCACTTAAATGCCCTTAAAGTTGGCGAGTCTACTACTGTTGCAGGCAGGGCGTTCCACACCCCTACTACTCTCTGAGTAAAGAAACTGCCTCTGACATCTGTCCTATATCTACCACCCCTCATCACCATCCGAGGAAAAAGGCTCTCACTGTCCACCCTATCTAACCCTCTGACTATCTTATATGTCTCTATTAAGTCACCTCTCAGCCTTCTCCTCTCTAACGAAAACAACCTCAAGTCCCTGAGCCTTTCCTCGTAAGACCTTCCCTCCATACCAGGCAACATCCTAGTAAATCTCCTCTGAACCCTTTCCAAAGCTTCCACATCCTTCCTATAATGTGGTGACCAGAACTGCACGCAGTACTCCAGGAGCGGCCGCACCAGAGTTATGTACAGCTGCAGCATGACCTTGTGGCTCCGAAACTCAATCCCCCTACTGATAAAGGCTAGCACACCATATGCCTTCTTAACAGCCCTCTTAACCTGGGTGGCAACTTTCAGGGATTTATGTACCTGGATGCCGAGATCTCTCTGTTCATCTACACTACCAAGAATCTTGCCATTAGCCCAGTACTCTACATTCCTGTTACTCCTTCCAAAGTGAACCACCTCACACTTTTCCGCATTAAACTCCATCTGCCACCTCTCAGCCCAGCTCTGCAGCTTATCTATGTCCCTCTATATCCTATAACATCCTTCAGCACTATCCACAACTCCACCGACCTTCGTGTCATCGGCAAATTTACTAACCCATCCTTCTACACCCTTTTCCAGGTCATTTATAAAAATGACAAACAGCAGTGGCCCCAAAACAGATCCTTGCGGTACACCACTTGTAACTGAACTCCAGGATGAACATTTGCCATCAACCACCACCCTTTGTCTTCTTTCAGCTAGCCAATTACTGATCCAAACCGCTAAATCACCTTCAATCCCATACTTCCTTATTTTCTGCAATAGCCTACCGTGGGGAACCTTATCAAACGCCTTACTGAAATCCATATACACCACATCAACCGCTTTACCCTCATCCACCTGTTTGGTCACCTTCTCAAAAAACTCAATAAAGTTTGTGAGGCATGACCTACCCTTCACAAAACCGTGTTGACTATCGCTAATCAACTTGTTCTTTTCAAGATGATTATAAACCCTATCTCTTATAACCTTTTCCAACATTTTACCCACAACCGAAGTAAGGCTCACAGGTCTATAATTACCAGGGTTGTCTGGGAGTGTTTGAAGGGGAGGGTGTAGAGGGAGCTTTACTCTGTATCTAACCCCGTGCTGTACCTGTCCTGGGAGTGTTTGATGGAGACAGTGTAGAGGGAGCTTTACTCTGTATCTAACCCCGTGCTGTACCTGTCCTGGGAGTGTTTGATGGGGACAGTGTAGAGGGAGCTTTACTCTGTATCTAACCCCGTGCTGGCCCATCAAGTAATCATGGGGCAGTGACAGCACGGTGTAAGTTATTGGAGTCCACATGAGACTAACACAATCGCACAATGAACTTAAATAAAAGCCAATCATTGCAGATGCTGGAATCTGAAAGAAAAACAGAAAATAGTGGCGGATCTCAGCAGATCTGACAGTCTCTGTGGAGAGATAGACGAGTTAACGTTTCGTGTCTCGGTGACTCTTTGCCCCAGAGCTGGTGAGACTGTCCAGTATTTTCTGTTTTTGCTGCACAATGAATGTGTTCACCTGAGAAAAGTAAATCGGGATGGGTGAATTTGTTATTGGACTGGAATGTTGTTTGTTCTTTATAAAGTTTTCTTTCATTGCCATTTCAGGTTTTTCTTGATGACGGAGATTTTTCGTTCTCCTAAATAAGCAGGAGATTAGAATATTCACTCGAGTGGAAAGGATCATGAGTTAACCGGTCAAGTGACAAATATCCTGAGAGAATATAGGGACTGTGGTTCATGAGTGGCAAATCCAATAATGTGTGTTCACACCCTTATTACTGAATAATACACGGGCATGACTGGCAATGATATCACAACACATTCATTACCAGGCTGCTCGGTGTGTGTGGACCTCGTACCCCAGTGAGAGTCAGTGTGTGTGGAACCTGTACCCCAGTGAGAGTCAGTGTGTGTGGAACCTGTACCCCAGTGAGAGTCAGTGTGTGTGGAACCCGTACCCCAGTGAGAGTCAGAGTGTGTGGAACCCGTACCCCAGTGAGAGTCAGTGTGTGTGGACCTCGTACCCCAGTGAGAGTCAGTGTGTGTGGAACCTGTACCCCAGTGAGAGTCAGTGTGTGTGGAACCTGTACCCCAGTGAGAGTCAGTGTGTGTGGAACCCGCACCCCAGTGAGAGTCAGTGTGTGTGGGACCCGTACCCCAGTGAGAGTCAGTGTGTGTGGAACCCGTACCCCAATGAGAGTCAGTGTGTGTGGACCCTGTACCCCAGTGAGAGTTAGTGTGTGTGGAACCCGTACCCCAGTGAGAGTCAGTGTGTGTGGAACCTGTACCCCAGTGAGAGTTAGTGTGTGTGGAACCTGTACCCCAGTGAGAGTCAGTGTGTGTGGGACCCGTACCCCAGTGAGAGTCAGTGTGTGTGGAACCCGTACCCCTGTGAGAGTCAGTGTGTGTGGAACCCGGACCCCAGTGAGAGTCAGTGTGTGTGGAACCTGTACCCCAGTGAGAGTCAGTGTGTGTGGAACCTGTACCCCAGTGAGAGTCAGTGTGTGTGGAACCTGTACCCCAGTGAGAGTCAGTGGGCGCGATTCTCCCAAAACGGGAGAAATCGTAAGGCTGGCGTCAAACCCGGGCGGGTTTGACGTCAGCACGCCCCTTCCCGACCGGGAACCGATTCTGGTCCCCGGTCGGGGCTAGCAGCCCGACGCCGTAAGCTCCGGCATCACGGGCTTAACGAATTTCGTTAAGCCCGCTTGCCGGAGTTAGCGCCGGCTGACGCGTCATATGACGTCAGCCGCGCATGCGCGGATTGGAAGACTCCAACCCGCGCATGCGCGGATGATGTCATCGCGTATTTGCGCGAAACCCGCGCATGCGCGGGCCGGGATGCCCCTCAGCCGCCCCGCGAATGGATACTGCGGGGCGGCGGAAGGAGAAATAGTGCGCGGGCATCGGGCCCGCTGCCCGCGATCGGTGCCCACCGATCGCGGGCCCATGGCACCCTTGGCACGGCCGTGGTACTGCCGTGCCAATCGTGCCATGGTTATAAAAAGCGAGTTGTTCCCGCCGTTTTTACGAACGGCCAGACCAGGTGTGTTTGCCGTTCGTAAAAACAGCGTAAAGGGCTGGGACTTCGGCCCATCTATCAGCTGTGAATCGCTGCCGGCCGTAAAAAAACGGCGGCAGCGATTCGTGTCGGGAGTTGGGGGGGGGGGGGAGGGGGGGAGAATAGCGGGAGGGCGGGAAAAATGTCGGGAAGGCCCTCCCGCTATTCTCCGACACGTCGTGGGGGGCGGTGAATCGCGCCCAGTGTGTGTGGAACCCGTACCTCAGTGAGAGTCAGTGTGTGTGGATCCCGTATCCCAGTGAGAGTCAGTGTGTGTGGAACCCGTACCCCAGTGAGAATCAGTGTGTGTGTAACCCGTACCCCAGTGAGAGTCAGTGTGTGTGGAACCTGTACCCCAGTGAGAGTCAGTGTGTGTGGAACCCGTACCCCAGTGAGAGTCCGTGTGTGTGGAACCTGTACCCCAGTGAGAGTCAGTGTGTGTGGAACCTGTACCCCAGTGAGAGTCAGTGTGTGTGGAACCTGTACCCCAGTGAGAGTCAGTGTGTGTGGAACCCATACCCCAGTGAGAGTCAGTGGGCGGGAATCTCCGACCCTGCGCCAGGTCAGAGAATCGGCGGAGGGTGGGGCGCGAATCACGCAACACCGTTCCGACGCCGGCCCACCGATTCTCTGGCAACAGTAGAATTGGCGGCAGTGGTGCTGCCGCTGTCGGCATGGTGCTGGTCAACGCAACCCCCCCCCCCCCCCCCCAGCGATTCTCCCCGCGCGATGTGCCAAGTGCCCGGCGAGTTCGACCGAATCCAGTGCCGTGCGGCGCAGGAACACTGATCGGCGTTTACCTCAGCGTCAACACTTAGCCTCAGGAACGGAAAATCCTTCCCAGTGTGTGGTTGGGATTCTCCAATCTGACACCGTTCTGACGCCGGCGTGAAAAGCGGTGCCAACCACTCCGGCATCAACGGTCCCCGATAATGGGGAATGCTCCCCTTCCTCGGGGGCTAGGTCGGCGCCGGAGTGGTTCACGCCGCTCCAGCCAGCGCGGAACAGCCGGCGCGAGTTCGTGCATGTGTGGAACGGGCGTCGTGATTCTGCGCATGCGCAGAAGGGCCGGTGTAATTACGCACATGCGCGGGCGTTCCCGTCTCCGCGCCTGCCGCCAGGCAATATGGCAGAGCCCGACAGGGGCCCGGCGCGAAGGAACATCGCCCCCCCACAGGACCAGCCCGCTCGCCGATCAGTTGGCCCCGATCGTGGGCCAGGCTACCGTTGAGCGGGCCAGGCTACCGTGGAGCCCCCCCCCCCCCCCCCCCAGGTAGGATCGCCCCGCCCCCCCCTTCCAGGACGGACCCCGCAGACTTACCTTCTAGGTTCTGCCGTGTGGGACCTGAGTAAACCACGGCGGCAAGACTGTGCCGAACTTGGCGGGCAGGAGGCCTGCCGGCGCCCGGCGAATCGCCGGGGGGGGGGGCGTTTACAACGGCCCCCGATCGTTGCGGTGGGGATCCCGCAGGCGCCCGTGAATCAGCGCCGGAGAATCGGTAAGCCGGCTTTGGGGCAGCAGGGAGCTATTCCCACAATCCCCCCATTGATTCTACGACCTGGCTTCGCGGCCCCCCCTCCCCCGCGCAACATGGCAGCGCCCTACAAGGGCCCCGCCCCAGAGGCCCCGCCCCCCGGAATGAGCGCACCCGCCGATCGGTACCAGCCGATTGCGGCCTGGCCAGCGTGGAGGCCCCTTCCAGAGTCGGATCCCCACGCTCCACCACCAGGACAGCTCCCGCAGCCAGAACACCGAGGTCCTGCCGGGTGGGACAACATGAACCGGCCGGCAGGACTCAGTGGGAACTCGGCTCGTCGAGCGCGGAGAATCTCCATGGGGGTCGCTTTCAACAGCCCCTGACCATCGCCGCGTCGACCGAGCGTGTGCGACTGACGGTGATTCTCCGGTCGCCAGAGAATCGCGTGCCGGCGTGGGAGCCTATTTTGGGTAATTCTCCGGCCACGCGCCAAGTCCGATTTCGGTGCAGAGGATCGGAGAATCCCGCCCAGTGTATGGAACCTGTATCCCAGTGAGAGTCAGTGTGTAGCAGTTGGACCATGTGGAATTGTTTGCTTTGTTATATTCCATATACCCGCTGTTTTGGCACTTTAATTTAGTAGATGAGAGCCTCATTCGGCAGCTGTGGCTCTTCAAAGAAACACTCAGCTGAGTCGCAGCCAATCAGGCGTGTCTCCTTTATAAGCTACCAGTGAAAGATACTCCTGTGCAAATCAGCAGATTGCTCCCACAGATTGTATTCCCAAATCAAATACTTATAAAGCAGAGTCAACAATGAAAAGAGAGACAGGAAAAAGATAATCAGTGGAAGATGAACAGAGAGCTTTGGAGGGTCTAAGTTCTTACTAAATGGAGCAATAGCAGAAATGAGATGCAGAATTAACCGTGAAATTGGTTTCACTGCTGCGTTCGTGTGGTGAATGTAACTCCGTAATTCACACTATTATATACATGAGACCATGCATTTGTAAGCGCAGTTGCGTTGCCCGACCACTAGGGGGGAGAAGCGCTGGGAATGCTTGGGAGTTTGTACAGGGCCCCACCCTTGGCTCCGCACACAACTCCTCCCCCTGGACTGCTCTATAATACCAATACTCAGAGCCAGTCGTTCAGTTCATCGAGAGTTCAACGCGGAACAGGCTGGCTCTGTTGTAAGTATATTAAAACCACTGTTCATATCTTAAAGCACGTGTCTAGTGAGTTGATCGTTCCATCAATTTAATCTACTTAAGAAACAGTCAGGATCAATCATGGAATCAGCCCTCAAGCCTGAGCGACTGGAACGCGACCCACAGGATGCAGAGGCAAAATAATTTTTTTCTCATTGGCTGCGGTGTTTTAAAGCCTACCTGGTGGAAGCAAGCACAGCCGAAACAACAGAGGAGCAGAAACTGAGCCTACTGCACGCGAGGGTGAGCCACAGAATCTCTACTCAACTAAACTGTGCCGGTTCGTATACTGAAGCCCTAGCGCTACTCGACAAAATGTATGTAAAGCTTGCAAATGAGGTCTACACGCGACAGGTGTTTACTACTCGCTGCCAGCGGCCTACGGAATCGCTCGCAGAATTCCTGAGAGATCTTAAAACTTTATCTAGTGACTGTAATTACCAGGCGGTTACCGCGGCAGAACATAGAGAACTTGCTGTACGCGATGCCTTTGTTGCGGGCCTTAGGTCAAATTATGTGCGCCAGTGACTGCTGGAAAAGGGGGCCCTAAATCTTGAAGCGACTGTTGAACTTGCTACCACTATGGAGGTCTCCTTCCGCAGCCTCACCTCGTTCCCCGCGGACTCCGTGACCCCGTCATGAGCCCCCGACCAGCAACTCCCCCTGGCCTGCGCCACACGGCCGCCCAGCCACAATGCTGCCCCAGCTTGCCACTTTTGCGGCCAGAATCAGCACCCGCGGCAGCACTGTCCGGCCCGCAACGCGACCTGCAGCAGCTGCGGGCGAAAAGGACACTATGCCAGTGTGTGTCTGCCGAAGAAAGCCCCAGCCTCTAACCCTCCCATGGCTCAAAGCACTCGTTCCGCCCCAGCCTCTAACCCTCCCAGGGCTCAAAGCACTCGTTCCCTGAATTCACAGGCCCGCAGGCCCCAAAATGCTGCAGCCTGTATGCCGACTCCGCCCCCTCCCGACATGTGCAACTCATGGGGGCGGCCATCTTGGCAATCCTCCTCCATGCGGCCGGCCATGTGCGACTCATGGGGGGCAGCCATTTTGGCAATCCTCCTCCATGTGGCCGGCCATGTGCGACTCATGGGGGCAGCCATTTTGGCAATCCTCCTCCATGTGGCCGGCCATGTGCGACTCATGGGGGCAGCCATTTTGGCAATCCTCCTCCATGTGGCCGGCCATGTGCGACTCATGGGGGCTGCCATCTTGGGATCCATCCCCTTCAAACTCTGAAACTCACCTCGACGACTACGAACTCAGAGGGCAGTCATCACGGGGCCACTCCAGCACAGCTGATCGAGCCGCCGACGACCCGCACCTCAGCGCAGTCACTCTGGCCCAATCGCGCCCGAAGCATCTGCGAAACTTGATGACAGAGGTCCAAATCAATGGGTACAGCACGCTATGCCTTTTCGACTCCGGGAGTACTGAAAGCTTCATACACCCAGATCTGGTAAGATGCTGTTCGCTCCTCGTTTTCCCCGTGCGGCAAACTATCTCTCTCGCTTCAGGCTCCCACTCTGTCCAGATCCAGGGGCGCACCGCCGCAACACTCACAATCCGAGGCGCTAGCTATGCAAAATTTCAACTCTACGTCTTGCCCGAACTCTGCGCGCCACTCTTGTTAGGCCATGATTTTCAATGTAACCTTAAGAGCCTCACCCTCAGCTTCGGCAGGCCCCTGCCCCCACTCACTATCTGCAGCCTAGCCACGCTGCAAATCTCCCCCCCTCCCCTCTTTGCCAATCTCACACAGGACTGTAGACCCGTAGCCACTCGCAGCAGGCGATACAGCCTGCAGGATAGGCTATTTATCAAATCAGAGGTCTGAAGGCTTCTCAGTGAGGGGATCATAGAGGCCAGCAACAGTCCCTGGTGAGCTCAGGTGGTGGTCGTGAAATTCCGTATGGTTGTCGACTATAGTCAGACCATAAATAGATTTACGCTCCTCGATGCGTACCCCCTCCCCAGGATTGCAGACATGGTAAATCAGATCGCCCAGTATCGGCTCTTTTTCACGGTGGATCTGAAGTCTGCATACCACCAGCTCCCAATCCGCCCAGAGGACCGCCACCTGGGGCAGCAGGGTAGCATGGTGGTTAGCATAAATGCTTCACAGCTCCAGGGTCCCAGGTTCGATTCTCGGCTGGGTCACTGTCTGTGTGGAGTCTGCACGTCCTCCCCCTGTGTGCGTGGGTTTCCTCCGGGTGCTCCGGTTTCCTCCCACAGTCCAAAGATGTGCGAGTTAGGTGGATTGGCCATGCTAAATTGCCCGTAGTGTCCTAATTAAAGTAAGGTTAAGGGGGGGGTTGTTGGGTTACGGGTATAGGGTGGATACGTGGGTTTGAGTAGGGTGATCATGGCTCGGCACAACATTGAGGGCCGAAGGGCCTGTTCTGTGCTGTACTGTTCTATGTTCTATACACGGCATTCGAGGCCGATGGCCACCTCTTCCATTTCCTCCGGGTCCCCTTCGGCGTCACTAATGGGGTTTCGGTGTTCCAACGAACAATGGACCGAATGGTGGATCAGTACAGGCTGCGGGCCATGTTTCCGTACTTGGACAATGTCACCATCTGCGGCTATGACCAGCAGGACCACGACGCCAACCTCTACCGTTTTCTCCAGACGGCACAGAAATTAAACATCACTTATAACAAGGAGAAATGCATTTTCCGCACAACCAGACTAGCCATCCTCGGCTATGTCGTGGACCGTATGCGCCCCCTCTTAGAACTCCCCCTCCCCCATTGCCCCAAGGCCCTCAAACGGTGCTTGGGTTTCTTTTCCTACTACGCCCAGTGGGTCCCTCAATATGCGGACAAAGTCCGCCCACTATTTAAGGCCACACGATTTCCCCTGTCAGCTGAGGCGCGCCAGGCCTTCAACTGCATCAAGGAGGACATCGCCAAGGCGGCCATGCGGGTGGTGGATGAGTCCACTCCATTTCAGGTTGAGAGCGACGCCTGAGAGGTAGCTCTAGCAGCCACGTTAAATCAGGGAGGGAGGCCAGTTGCATTTTTCTCCCGTACCCTATCCGCTTCGGAACTCCGACACTCGGCAGTCGAAAAAGAAGCACAAGCCATCGAGGAGGCTGTTCGTTACTGGAGGCACTACCTCGCAGGTAGGAGGTTCACCCTCATCACCGACCAACGATCGGTTGCCTTTATGTTTGACAACTCGCAAAGGGGCAAAATTAAAAACGATACAATCCTGCGGTGGAGGATTGAACTCTCCACCTATAGCTACGATATTAAGTATCGACCGGGGAAGCTCAACGAGCCCCCGGATGCCCTATCCCGCGATACATGCGCCAGCGCGCAGATCAGCCGTCTGAAAGCCATCCACAACGACCTCTGCCACCCCGGGGTCACCCGGCTTGCCCACTACATCAGAGCCCGAAACCTGCCTTTCTCCAACGAGGAGGTAAAAGCGGTCACCAGGGACTGCCCGATCTGTGCGGAGTGCTAACCGCACTTCTATAGACCAGACAGGGCCCACCTGGTCAAGGCTTCTAGGCCCTTTGAACGCCTCGCGATCTATTTCAAAGGGCTACTCCCCTCAACTAACAGGAACGTTTACTTCTTAAACGTCATAGATGAGTTCTCCCGCTTCCCATTTGCTATCCCGTGCCCCGATATGACCTCCCCCACAGTCATTAGGGCCCTGCATAGTATCTTCAACCCTGTTTGGTTTCCCCAGCTACGTGCACAGCGACCGGGGTTCGTCCTTCATGAGTGACGAGCTGCGTCCGTACCTGCTCGACAAGGGCATTGCCTCGAGCAGGACTACCAGCTACAACCCCAGGGGGAACGGGCAGGTGGAGAGGGAGAATGCGACGGTCTGGAAGACCGTCCTACTGACCCTCCAGTTCAGGAATCTCCAAGTCTCCCATTGGCAGGAAGTCCTCCCAGACGCGCTCCACGCTATTAGGTCCCTCTTATGCACAGCGACCAATCAGACCCCACACGAGACGCTCTTCATTTTTTCCAGGGGTACTATCATGGGGGTCTCACTCCCGGCATGGCTGATGACACCGGGCCCTGTACTCCTGAGGAAGCACGTCAGGGCGCACAAAACCGACCCCCTTGTTGAGAAAATGCGCCTCCTTCACTCCAACCCCCAGTACGCCTTCATCGAGTTCCCCGACAGCCGTCAGGACACCGTATCCCTCCGGGACCTTGCACCCGCCGGGTCCAGCATCCCCTCTATCACTACAGATGCACCCCTCACCCTACACCCCATCCTGCCGCCCCCTCGGGCTCCCGACCCACTAGCTCGCTGCATCGGTTCCGCGCAACCCAGCCGCTCCCGAGCCACCTGAGCCCACTGAGCCCACTAGCTCGCTCCACCTGTTCCGCGCAGCCGCAGCGGCTAACCCCCAGCGGCCTCAGTCCCCAGTCGAACCAGGCGGGTATGGAGCTCGGACGAGATCTTCCCTGGAGTCCGCCATCGTACCCCAACCGACAACACCCGTCCAGCCACCGCAAGAGGCTGCAACCCCGGTGCTCCGCAGATCGCAGCGGACAGTCCGTACAGGAGCTGACACTGAGACACACACACACACACACAGACCGTACAGGAGCTGACACTGAGACACACACACGGACCGTACAGGAGCTGACACTGAGACACACACACACAGACCGTACAGGAGCTGACAGTGAGACACACACACGGACCGTACAGGAACTGACACTGAGACACACACACACAGACTGTACAGGAGCTGACACTGAGACACACAAACGGACCGTACAGGAGCTGACACTGAGACACACACAGACCGTACAGGAGCTGACACTGAGACACACACACACAGACAGTACAGGAGCTGACACTGAGACACACACACAGACCGTACAGGAGCTGACACTGAGACACACACACACAGACCGTACAGGAGCTGACAGTGAGACACACACACACAGACCGTACAGGAGCTGACACTGAGACACACACACAGACCGTACAGGAGCTGACACTGAGACAGACATACAGACCGTACAGGAGCTGACACTGAGACAGACATACAGACCGTACAGGAGCTGACACTGAGACACACACACAGACCGTACAGGAGCTGACACTGACACACACACACAGACCGTACAGGAGCTGACACTGAGACACACAAACGGACCGTACAGGAGCTGACACTGAGACACACAAACGGACCGTACAGGAGCTGACACTGAGACACACACAGACTGTACAGGAGCTGACACTGAGACAGACATACAGACTGTACAGGAGCTGACACTGAGACAGACATACAGACTGTACAGGAGCTGACACTGAGACACACACAGACCGTACAGGAGCTGACACTGAGACACACACACAGACCGTACAGGAGCTGACACTGAGACACACACAGACCGTACAGGAGCTGACACTGAGACACACACACAGACCGTACAGGAGCTGACACTGAGACACACACACAGACCGTACAGGAGCTGACACTGACACACACACACAGACCGTACAGGAGCTGACACTGAGACACACAAACGGACCGTACAGGAGCTGACACTGAGACACACAAACGGACCGTACAGGAGCTGACACTGAGACACACACAGACTGTACAGGAGCTGACACTGAGACAGACATACAGACTGTACAGGAGCTGACACTGAGACAGACATACAGACTGTACAGGAGCTGACACTGAGACACACACAGACCGTACAGGAGCTGACACTGAGACACACACACAGACCGTACAGGAGCTGACACTGAGACACACACAGACCGTACAGGAGCTGACACTGAGACACACACACAGACCGTACAGGAGCTGACACTGAGACACACACACACCGTACAGGAGCTGACACTGAGAGACACACACAGACCATACAGGAGCTGACACTGAGACACACACACAGACCGTACAGGAGCTGACACTGAGACACACACACACCGTTCAGGAGCTGACACTGAGACACACACACAGACCGTACAGGAGCTGACACCGAGACACACACACACACACAGACCGTACAGGAGCTGACACTGAGACACACACACAGACCGTACAGGAGCTGACACTGAGACACACACACACAGACCGTACAGGAGCTGACAGTGAGACACACACACGGACCGTACAGGAACTGACACCGAGACACACACACAGACCGTACAGGAGCTGACACCGAGACACACACACAGACCGTACAGGAGCTGACACCGAGACACACACACACACAGACCGTAAAGGAGCTGACACTGAGACACACACACAGTCAGTACAGGAGCTGACACTGAGACACACACAGTCAGTACAGGAGCTGACACTGAGACACACACACAGTCAGTACAGGAGCTGACACTGAGACAGACATACAGACTGTACAGGAGTTGACACTGAGACACACACAGACCGTACAGGAGCTGACACTGAGACACACACACACAGACCGTACAGGAGCTGACACCGAGACACACACACACACAGACCGTACAGGAGCTGACACTGAGACACACACACACACAGTCCGTACAGGAGCTGACACTGAGACACACACACACACAGACCGTACAGGAGCTGACACTGAGACAGACATACAGACTGTACAGGAGTTGACACTGAGACACACACAGACCGTACAGGAGCTGACACTGAGACACACACACACACAGACCGTACAGGAGCTGACACCGAGACACACACACACACAGACCGTACAGGAGCTGACACTGAGACACACACACAGTCCGTACAGGAGCTGACACTGAGACACACACACACACAGACCGTACAGGAGCTGACACTGAGACACACACAGACCGTACAGGAGCTGACACTGAGACACATACACACACATTCAGTACAGGAGCTGACACTGAGACACACACAGACCGTACAGAAGCTGACACTGAGACACACACACACAGACCGTACAGGAGCTGACACTGAGACACACACACAGACCGTACAGGAGCTGACACTGAGGCACACACACAGACCGTACAGGAGCTGACACTGAGACACACACACAGACCGTACAGGAGCTGACACTGAGACACACACACAGTCAGTACAGGAGCTGACACTGAGACACACACAGTCAGTACAGGAGCTGACACTGAGACACACACAGACCGTACAGGAGCTGACACTGAGACACACACAGACCGTACAGGAGCTGACACTGAGACACACACACACACAGACCGTACAGGAGCTGACACTGAGACACACACACAGTCCGTACAGGAGCTGACACTGAGACACACACACACACACAGACCGTACAGGAGCTGACATTGAGAGACACACACAGACCGTACAGGAGCTGACACTGAGACACACACGGACCGTACAGGAGCTGACACTGAGACACACACACAGTCCGTACAGGAGCTGACACTGAGACAGACACAGACCGTAAAGGAGCTCACACTGAGACACACACACAGACCGTACAGGAGCTGACACTGAGACACACACACAGACCGTACAGGAGCTGACACTGAGACACACACACAGACCGTACAGGAGCTGACACTGAGACACACACACAGACCGTACAGGAGCTGACACTGAGACACACACACACAGACCATACAGGAGCTGACACTGAGACACACACAGACCGTAAAGGAGCTGACACTGAGACACACACACAGACCGTACAGGAGCTGACACTGAGACACACACACAGTCAGTACAGGAGCTGACACTGAGAGACACACACAGACCGTACAGGAGCTGACACTGAGACACACACACACACAGACCGTACAGGAGCTGACACTGAGACACACACACAGACCGTACAGGAGCTGACACTGAGACACACACAGACCGTACAGGAGCTGACACTGAGACACACACACACACACACAGACCGTACAGGAGCTGACACTGAGACACACACAGACCGTAAAGGAGCTGACACTGAGACACACACACACACAGACCGTACAGGAGCTGACACTGAGACACACACACAGACTGTACAGGAGCTGACACTGAGACACACACACACCGTACAGGAGTTGACACTGAGACACACACACAGTCCGTACAGGAGCTGACACTGAGACACACACACACACAGACCGTACAGGAGCTGACACTGAGGCACACACACAGACCGTACAGGAGCTGACACTGAGACACACACAGACCGTACAGGAGCTGACACTGAGACACACACACAGACCGTACAGCAGCTGACACTGAGAGACACACACACGGACCGTACTGGAGCTGACACTGAGACACACACACACACAGACCGTACAGGAGCTGACACTGAGACACACACACAGAGACCGTACAGGATCTGACACTGAGACACACACACAGACCGTACAAGAGCTGACACTGAGACACACACACAGTCAGTACAGGAGCTGACACTGAGACACACACACAGTCCGTACAGGAGCTGACACTGAGACACACACACACACACAGTCCGTACAGGAGCTGACACTGAGACACACACACGGACCGTACAGGAGCTGACAGTGAGACACACACAGACCGTACAGGAGCTGACACTGAGAGACACACACAGACCGTACAGGAGCTGACACTGAGACACACACACAGACCGTACAGGAGCAGACATTGAGACACACACACACACAGTCCGTACAGGAGCTGACACTGAGACAGACACAGACCGTAAAGGAGCTGACACTGAGAGACACACACACAGACCGTACAGGAGCTCACACTGAGACACAAACACAGACCGTACAGGAGCTGACACTGAGACACACACACAGACCGTACAGGAGCTGACACTGAGACACTCACACACACAGACCGTACAGGAGCTCACACTGAGACACAAACACAGACCGTACAGGAGCTGACACTGAGACACACACACACACAGACCGTACAGGAGCTGACACTGAGACACACACACAGACCGTACAGGAGCTGACACTGAGACACACACACAGACCGTACAGGAGCTGACACTGAGACACACACACACACACAGACCGTACAGGAGCTGACACTGAGACACACACACAGACCGTACAGGAGCTGACACTGAGACACACACACAGACCGTACAGGAGCTGACACTGAGACACACACAGACCGTACAGGAGCTGACACTGAGACACACACACAGACCGTACAGGAGCTGACACTGAGACACACACACACAGACCGTACAGGAGCTGACACTGAGAGACACACACACAGACCGTACAGGAGCTGACACTGAGACACACACACACACAGTCAGTACAGGAGCTGACACTGAGACACACACACACAGTCAGTACAGGAGCTGACACTGAGAGACACACACAGACCGTACAGGAGCTGACACTGAGACACACACACACACAGACCGTACAGGAGCTGACACTGAGACACACACACACAGACCGTACAGGAGCTTACACTGAGACACACACACAGACCGTACAGGAGCTGACACTGAGACACACACACAGACCGTACAGGAGCTGACACTGAGACACACACACACACAGACTGTACAGGAGCTGACACTGAGACACACACACACCGTACAGGAGTTGACACTGAGACACACACACAGTCCGTACAGGAGCTGACACTGAGACACACACAGACTGTACAGGAGCTGACACTGAGACACACACAGACTGTACAGGAGCTGACACTGAGACACACACACAGACCGTACAGGAGCTGACGCTGAGACACACACACAGACCGTACAGGAGCTGACACTGAGACACACACACACAGTCAGTACAGGAGCTGACACTGAGACACACACACAGACCGTACAGGAGCTGACACTGAGACACACACACACAGACCATACAGGAGCTGACACTGAGACACACACACAGACCGTACAGGAGCTGACACTGAGACACACACACACAGACCGTACAGGAGCTGACACTGAGAGACACACACACGGACCGTACAGGAGCTGACACTGAGACACACACACACACAGACCATACAGGAGCTGACACTGAGACACACACACACACAGACCGTACAGGAGCTGACACTGAGACACACACACAGACACAGACCGTACAGGAGCTGACACTGAGACACACACACAGACCGTACAGGAGCTGACACTGAGACACACACACACACAGTCAGTACAGGAGCTGACACTGAGACACACACACACAGACCGTACAGGAGCTGACACTGAGACACACACAGACCGTACAGGAGCTGACACTGAGAGACACACACAGACCGTAAAGGAGCTGACACTGAGACACACACACAGACCGTACAGGAGCTGACACTGAGAGACACACACAGACCGTACAGGAGCTGACACTGAGACACACACACACCGTACAGGAGTTGACACTGAGACACACACACAGACCGTACAGGAGCAGACATTGAGACACACACACGGACCGTACAGGAGCTGACACTCAGACACACATACAGACCGTACAGGAGCTGACACTGAGACACACACAGACCGTACAGGAGCTGACGCTGAGACACACACACAGACCGTACAGGAGCTGACACTGAGACACACACACGGACCGTACTGGAGCTGACACTGAGACACACACACAGACCGTACAGGAGCTGACACTGAGACACACACACACAGACCGTACAGGAGCTGACGCTGAGACACACACACAGACCGTACAGAAGCTGACACTGAGACACACACACACAGATTGTACAGGAGCTGACACTGAGACACACACAGACCGTACAGGAGCTGACACTGAGACACACACACTACAGATTGTACAGAGCTGACACTGAGACACACACAGACCGTACAGGAGCTGACACTGAGACACACACACACAGATTGTACAGGAGCTGACACTGAGGCACACACAGACCGTACAGGAGCTGACACTGAGACACACACACACAGATTGTACAGGAGCTGACACTGAGACACACACACACGTACAGGAGCTGACACTGAGACACACACAGACCTGTACAGGAGCTGACACTGAGGACACACACAAACCGTAAAGGAGCTGACACTGAGACACACACACAGACCGTACAGGAGCTGACACTGAGACACACACACACAGACGTAACAGGAGCTGACACTGAGACACACACAGACCGTACAGGACTGACACTGAGACACACACACAGACCGTACAGGAGCTGACACTGAGAGACACACACACGGACCGTACGGAGACTGACACTGAGACACACACACACACAGACCATACAGGAGCTGACACTGAGACACACACACACAGACCGTACAGGATCTGACACTGAGACACACACACAGACCGTACAAGAGCTGACACTGAGACACACACACAGTCAGTACAGGAGCTGACACTGAGACACACACACAGTCCGTACAGGAGCTGACACTGAGACACACACACACACACAGTCCGTACAGGAGCTGACACTGAGACACACACACGGACCGTACAGGAGCTGACAGTGAGACACACACAGACCGTACAGGAGCTGACACTGAGAGACACACACAGACCGTACAGGAGCTGACACTGAGACACACACAGACCGTACAGGAGCAGACATTGAGACACACACACACACACAGTCCGTACAGGAGCTGACACTGAGACAGACACAGACCGTAAAGGAGCTGACACTGAGAGACACACACAGACCGTACAGGAGCTGACACTGAGAGACACACACACGGACCGTACTGGAGCTGACACTGAGACACACACACAGACCATACAGGAGCTGACACTGAGAGACACACACAGACCGTACAGGAGCTGACACTGAGACACACACGGACCGTACAGGAGCTGACACTGAGACACACACACAGTCCGTACAGGAGCTGACACTGAGACAGACACAGACCGTAAAGGAGCTCACACTGAGACACACACACAGACCGTACAGGAGCTGACACTGAGACACACACACAGACCGTACAGGAGCTGACACTGAGACACACACACAGACCGTACAGGAGCTGACACTGAGACACACACACAGACCGTACAGGAGCTGACACTGAGACACACACACAGACTGTACAGGAGCTGACACTGAGACACACACACACAGACCATACAGGAGCTGACACTGAGACACACACAGACCGTACAGGAGCTGACACTGAGAGACACACACAGACCGTAAAGGAGCTGACACTGAGACACACACACAGACCGTACAGGAGCTGACACTGAGACACACACACAGTCAGTACAGGAGCTGACACTGAGAGACACACACAGACCGTACAGGAGCTGACACTGAGACACACACACACACAGACCGTACAGGAGCTGACACTGAGACACACACACAGACCGTACAGGAGCTGACACTGAGACACACACAGACCGTAAAGGAGCTGACACTGAGACACACACACACACAGACCGTACAGGAGCTGACACTGAGACACACACACAGACTGTACAGGAGCTGACACTGAGACACACACACACCGTACAGGAGTTGACACTGAGACACACACACAGTCCGTACAGGAGCTGACACTGAGACACACACACACACAGACCGTACAGGAGCTGACACTGAGGCACACACACAGACCGTACAGGAGCTGACACTGAGACACACACAGACCGTACAGGAGCTGACACTGAGACACACACACAGACCGTACAGGAGCTGACACTGAGAGACACACACACGGACCGTACTGGAGCTGACACTGAGACACACACACACACAGACCATACAGGAGCTGACACTGAGACACACACACACAGAGACCGTACAGGAGCTGACACTGAGACACACACACACACAGACCATACAGGAGCTGACACTGAGACACACACACAGTCCGTACAGGAGCTGACACTGAGACACACACAGATCGTACAGGAGCTGACACTGAGACACACACACAGTCCGTACAGGAGCTGACACTGAGACACACACACAGACCGTACAAGAGCTGACACTGAGACACACACACAGTCAGTACAGGAGCTGACACTGAGACACACACACAGTCCGTACAGGAGCTGACACTGAGACACACACACAGTCCGTACAGGAGCTGACACTGAGACACACACACACACACACAGTCCGTACAGGAGCTGACACTGAGACACACACACGGACCGTACAGGAGCTGACAGTGAGACACACACAGACCGTACAGGAGCTGACACTGAGAGACACACACAGACCGTACAGGAGCTGACACTGAGACACACACACAGACCGTACAGGAGCAGACATTGAGACACACACACACACAGTCCGTACAGGAGCTGACACTGAGACAGACACAGACCGTAAAGGAGCTGACACTGAGAGACACACACACAGACCGTACAGGAGCTGACACTGAGACACACACACAGACCGTACAGGAGCTGACACTGAGACACACACAGACCGTACAGGAGCTGACACTGAGACACAAACACAGACCGTACAGGAGCTGACACTGAGACACACACACAGACCGTACAGGAGCTGACACTGAGACACACACACAGACCGTACAGGAGCTGACACTGAGACACTCACACACACAGACCGTACAGGAGCTCACACTGAGACACAAACACAGACCGTACAGGAGCTGACACTGAGACACACACACACAGACCGTACAGGAGCTGACACTGAGACACACACACAGACCGTACAGGAGCTGACACTGAGACACACACACAGACCGTACAGGAGCTGACACTGAGACACACACACACACACAGACCGTACAGGAGCTGACACTGAGACACACACACACAGACCGTACAGGAGCTGACACTGAGACACACACACACACAGACCGTACAGGAGCTGACACTGAGACACACACACAGACCGTACAGGAGCTGACACTGAGACACACACAGACCGTACAGGAGCTGACACTGAGAGACACACACACAGACCGTACAGGAGCTGACACTGAGACACACACACACACACAGTCAGTACAGGAGCTGACACTGAGACACACACACACAGTCAGTACAGGAGCTGACACTGAGAGACACACACAGACCGTACAGGAGCTGACACTGAGACACACACACACAGACCGTACAGGAGCTGACACTGAGACACACACACAGACCGTACAGGAGCTGACACTGAGACACACACACAGACCGTACAGGAGCTGACACTGAGACACACACACAGACCGTACAGGAGCTGACACTGAGACACACACACAGACCGTACAGGAGCTGACACTGACACACACACAGACTGTACAGGAGCTGACACTGAGACACACACACCACCGTACAGGAGTTGACACTGAGACACACACACAGTCCGTACAGGAGCTGACACTGAGACACACACAGACTGTACAGGAGCTGACACTGAGACACACACAGACTGTACAGGAGCTGACACTGAGACACACACACAGACCGTACAGGAGCTGACACTGAGACACACACACAGACCGTACAGGAGCTGACACTGAGACACACACACAGACCGTACAGGAGCTGACGCTGAGACACACACACAGACCGTACAGGAGCTGACACTGAGACACACACACACAGTCAGTACAGGAGCTGACACTGAGACACACACACAGACCGTACAGGAGCTGACACTGAGACACACACACACAGACCATACAGGAGCTGACACTGAGACACACACACAGACCGTACAGGAGCTGACACTGAGACACACACACACAGACCGTACAGGAGCTGACACTGAGAGACACACACACGGACCGTACTGGAGCTGACACTGAGACACACACACACACAGACCATACAGGAGCTGACACTGAGACACACACACACACAGACCGTACAGGAGCTGACACTGAGACACACACACAGACACAGACCGTACAGGAGCTGACACTGAGACACACACACACACAGACCGTACAGGAGCTGACACTGAGACACACACACACACAGTCAGTACAGGAGCTGACACTGAGACACACACACACAGACCGTACAGGAGCTGACACTGAGACACACACAGACCGTACAGGAGCTGACACGAGAGACACACACAGACCGTAAAGGAGGCTGACACTGAGACACACACACAGACCGTACGGAGCTGACATTGAGAGACACACACAGGACCGTACAGGAGCTGACACTGAGACACACACACACCGTACAGGAGTTGACACTGAGACACACACACAGACCGTACAGGAGCAGACATTGAGACACACCACACGGACCGTACAGGAGCTGACACTCAGACACACATACAGACCGTAACAGGAGCTGACACTGAGACACACACAGACCGTACAGGAGCTGACGCTGAGACACACACACAGACCGTACAGGAGCTGACACTGAGACACACACACGGACCGTACTGGAGCTGACACTGAGACACACACACAGACCGTACAGGAGCTGACACTGAGACACACACACACAGACCGTACAGGAGCTGACGCTGAGACACACACACAGACCGTACAGAAGCTGACACTGAGACACACACACAGATTGTACAGGAGCTGACACTGAGACACACACAGACCGTACAGGAGCTGACACTGAGACACACACACACAGATTGTACAGGAGCTGACACTGAGACACACACAGACCGTACAGGAGCTGACACTGAGACACACACACACAGATTGTACAGGAGCTGACACTGAGGCACACACAGACCGTACAGGAGCTGACACTGAGACACACACACACAGATTGTACAGGAGCTGACACTGAGACACACACAGACCGTACAGGAGCTGACACTGAGACACACACAGACCGTACAGGAGCTGACACTGAGGCACACACAAACCGTAAAGGAGCTGACACTGAGACACACACACAGACCGTACAGGAGCTGACACTGAGACACACACACACAGACCGTACAGGAGCTGACACTGAGACACACACAGACCGTACAGGAGCTGACACTGAGACACACACACAGACCGTACAGGAGCTGACACTGAGACACACACACACACAGACCGTACAGGAGCTGACACTGAGACACACACACAGACCGTACAGGAGCTGACAGTGAGACACACACAGACTGTACAGGAGCTGACACTGAGACACACACACAGACCGTACAGGAGCTGACAATGAGACACACACACACAGACCATACAGGAGCTGACACTGAGACACACACAGCCCAGGCGGGCACCGATGCTCGCTTGGTGACCTCGTAGGGTGTCATTCATCCCACCCCTCCGCTTCCCAGCTCATACCCAATCCTGGTCACCTTGGCAGTCAAGCCCTCCCCTCCACCAGCCAACGAAATGGAAATTGGTGGAGTTGCGGATTGCTGAGTAGCAGCTCCCTAACGATAGTCACTACTCCTGATGGGGGAGAGTTGCGGCACGTGGTGACCGTTCTCCAGGCTTTGAGAAGGTCCTGGTACAAGACGGGTAGCACCTGCAATGAGATTTGAAGACCCCGCGAGTTGACAAGCAGGAGCTGCATGTCATAATTCAGTCCGTGCACCTGGCGGAGGGAATACAGCGCCAAAGCACATCATCTCGGAGGAAGCTCGACGTACAGCTTTCGCTGCAGGGTCAGAAGGCGGAAAATAGCCACTTGAGTGAGAAGGCACACCAGCACCTGACCACCCTCCCCATCTCCAATCAGTTTCTGTCTGATAATGATGTTGAAATTAAATTGGGTGCTGTGACCCTGTTAAAGATGTTTTGTATAAAGTGTTTATTATTGCTGCAGCTGAAGGTAATTGCACCGACTAAATTGCAATTGCAGTTTTCAATCCCTACTTTCATTTGCATGTTGAATTCCTACAATTCCAAGTCATAAGCTTCACAGTAATTTTGGAAACAACCTGTTTGATGACACATCCAAGAGTCGTGTGGATCTACCTCCATAGAATAATTGACTTTTATGCTTTGTCAACATGAGTTTTATTATTTTAAAGGTGACTTGTATCCATTCAGATTCACTGATACTCTAATCTCTTTCAAACAATCATCAACATCTCTTGACGCTTCACGCTTATTACTGTTTGAACAGGTGTCACAAACAATGATTCACTTCAATGGGGTATTGTTCAGTAGTGTGTGTGTGTGTGTGTGCGTGCGTCTGCGTGTCTCTGCATACGTGTGTATCTGTCTGCGTATGCATGTGTGCATCTATGTGTATCTGCATACGTGTGTATCTGCGTATGCATGTGTGCATCTATGTGTATCTGCATATGTGTGTATCTGTGTGTGTGCATGTGTGTATCTGCATATGAGCGTGTCTGTGTGTATACTTGTGTGTGTGCTCCTGTGTCATATGTGTGTCCATGTGTATGCATGTGTGTGTATCTGCTTCTGTGCATGTCTGTGTGTGTGTATCTGCGTCTGTGTGTGTGCATCTTCATATGTGCGTGTGTGTGTCTGTGTGTTTATCTGCATATCTGTGCTTGTGTGTGTATCTGTGTGTGCGCCTGTGTATGTGTGTACATCCGTGTGTGTCTGTGTGTATGTGCGTATCTATGTGTGTTATACATCAAAACATACATAGAAAATAGAAGTAGGGGGAGGCCATTCGGCCTTCGAGCTTGCTTCGCAATTCATTACGATCATGGCTGATCATCAAGTTCAATACCCTGATCCCAACCTCCCCCATATCTCTTGATCCGTTTAGCCCCAAGACCTATTTCTAATGTCTTCTTGAAATTACACAATATTTTAACTACTTTCTGGGTGGCGATTTCCATAGATTCACCACTCTCTGGGTGAAGAAATTTCTCCTCACCTCAGTCCTTAAAGGTTTGCCTCTTGTCCTCAGACTATGACCCCTAGTTCTGGACTCCCCCACCATCGGGAACATTCTTTCTGAATCTACCCTGTCTAATCCTGTTAGAATTTTATAAGTTTCTATGAGATCCCCTCTCACTCTTCTAAACCTCAATGAATATAATCCTAAACGATTTAGTCTCTCCTCATATGAGAGTCCAACCATCCCAGGAATCAGCCTGGTGAACCTTCGCTGCACTTCCTCCATAGCAAGAACATCCTTCCTCAGATAAGGAGACCAAAACTGCACACAATACTCCAGGTGTGGCCTCACCAATGGCCTATACAATTGCAGTAAAACATCCCTCTTCCTATACGCAATCCTCTCGCTATGACGGCCAACATACCATTTGCCTTCTTTACTGCCTGCTGTACCTGCACGCTTACTTTCAGTGACTGATGCATGGGAACACCAAGGGCGAGATTCTCCCATCGGGAGACTAAGTGCCGACGTCGGAGTGAAAACCGGAGTGTTTCATTCCGGCGTCGGGGGCCGCTCCCAGCTCCCTATTCTTCCGCCCCCGGGGGGCTAGGAGTGGCGCCACGTCATTTACGCGCGCCGGGCCTTGGTGCAGCGTAAATTACGCAGCCGGCGCCTCATAAATTACGTCACCCGCGCATGCGCGGTTGCCGTCCTCCCCGTGGCCGCCCCGCAAGAAGATGTCGGATGAATCTTGCGGGGCGGTGGAGGAAAGGAGGTCCTCTTTCAGAGAGGCTGGCCCACTGATCGGTGGGCACCGATCACGGGCCATTCCCCTTTTGAGGCACCACCCCCCGGTGCAGGATCCTCCCCCCCCCACAGGCCACTCCGCCCACCCCCCCCCCAGCATTCCCGCGCCGTTCCCGCCGGCAGCGACCAGGTGTGCACGGCGCCAGTGGGTACCTGTCGTGTTGGGCAGGCCGCTCGGCCCATTCGGGCCGGAGAATCGCCGCTCGCCCGTTACAAACGGCGATTCTCCCAGCGGCCACCCGTGAATCTCGCCGCCCCGGTTTGGGGGGTGTGGGAGAATTGCGTGCGGGTGCCGGGGCGGCGTGGTGGGACTCGCTCGGCGCCTTGGCGATTCTCCCCCCCCCCCCCCCCCGGAGTGGGGAGGGGAGAATTCCGCCCCAAAGACTTGCTGAGTATCCACCTCTCTCAATTTTCACCCATTCCAATAATAATCATCCTTCCTATTTTTGTTCCTGAAACAGATAAGTTCACATTTATCCACATTTATTTTTAACAGACAATTTTATTGAAGTATTTTTGGCTTTGTATACAGTAACAATATACATTAGTGTCCTGATACAAATTACAAAAAACATAGTGCACATAACAGTCCCACTCTCGCAGCTAGACCAGCCTATTCTTCCCCCCTACTCTACACTATTCTAACCCACCCCCCCCCCCCCCCTCGCTGACGATCAGTTCCCCGCGAAGAGGTTGATGAATGGTTACACCTCCAGGCGAACCCCGATAGTGATCCTCGTAAGGCGAACTTGATTTTTTCCAAGCCGAGAAAGCTTGCCATGTCCGACAGCCATACTTTGGTCTTTGGGGGCTTTGAGTCCCTCCAGGCCAACAGTATTCGTCGCCGGGCTATCAGGGAAGCAAAGGCCACGACGTCGGCCTCTATCCCCTCCTGGACTCCCGGGTCCTCCGACACCCCAAAATCGGCACCTCTGGACTCATCGCCACCCTTGTTTTCAGTACCCGGGATATGACGTCCGCAAATCCCTGCCAGTATCCCCTGAGTTTTGGGCACGCCCAGAACATGTGGACATGGTTCGCTGGTCCTTCCCACAGATAGCTCACTTGTCCTCCAGCCCAAAGAATTTGTTCATCCGGGCCGCCGTCACGTGGGCCCGGTGAACCAACTTGAACTGAATCAGGCCGAGCCTGGCACATGTTGCGGTTGCATTTACCCTCCTCAGAGCGTCTGCCCATACGCCTCCCTCCAACTCCCCACCAAGCTCCTCCTCCCACTTAAGTTTCAGTTCCTCGGTCCCTGTGTCCTCCGCTCCCTATAAATATCCGAGACTTTCCCCTCTCCTACCTCACCCCTGGAAACTACCCTGTCCTGGATCCCCCTTGGTAGAAGGCGTGGAAAGGACGGGACCTGTCTACATACAAAGTCCCACACCTGCAAGTACCGAAAATCATTCCCCCTCGCCAGCCCAAACTTCTCCTCCAGCGCCCTCATGTTCGCGAAGCTCCCTTCCAGGAACAAGTTGCCCATCCTTCCCACCCCCGCCCTCCGCCACGCTCGAAACCCGCCGTCCATCTTCCCCGGACAAATCGGTGGTTGTCACATATTGGGGACCAGACCGACGCTCCAACTTCCCCCGCATGCTTCCTCCATTGGCCCCAAATCCGCAAAGCCGCCACCACTACAGGGCTGGTGGAGTACCTGGCCGGCGGGAACGGCAGGGGAGCCGTGACCAGGGCTGCCAAGCTGGTGCCCCTGCACGAAGCAGCCTCCACCCGCTCCCAAACCGATCCCATACCCACCATCCATTTCCTTATCATGGCTATGTTAGCCGCCCAGTAGTAGTTGCTGAGGTTCGGCAACGTCAGTCCCCCCTCGCTACAGTTCCATTCCAGCATCCCCCTCTTTACCCGTGGGGACTTCCCCGCCCAAACAAATCTCAGGATGATTTTATTGATTCTTTTAAAGAAGGATCGCGGAATCTCACGGCTTTTCTGCCGTGGGTGCCAAGGGTGGCGATGAGTCCAGAGGTGCCGATTTTGGGGTGTCGGAGGACCCGGGAGTCCAGGAGGGGATAGAGGCCGACGTCGTGGCCTTTGCTTCCCTGATAGCCCGGCGACGAATACTGATCGCGGCTTTTCACAGTAACTTCACTGAAGCCTACTCGTGACAATAAGCGATTTTCATTTTCGAATGAAAATAGGGAGACACTGAAAAATAAACAGGAATCTCAGGAGGATTGTCAACTTCACTGTCTGTACTCTCCCCGCTAGTGACAGCAGGAGTGCATCCCACCTCCGAAACTCGCTCCTCATTTGCTCCACCAGCCTGGACAAGTTCAATTTATACATCTTACCCCAGTCGCACGCCACTTGTATCCATAGATACCGAAAACTTTCCCCAACCAGCCTAAATGGTAGCTCCCTCAGCCTATTCTCCTGACCCCTCGCCTGCACCACAAACATCTCGCTTTTTGCCATGTTCAACTTGTAGCCCGAAAACCGGCCAAACTCCCCTAGGATTTCCGTAATCCCGTCCATCCCTGCCGCTGGATCTGACACATACAAAAGCAGGTCGTCCGCGTAGAGCGAGACCTTGTGTTCCATCCCCCCGCTGACCATTCCCTTCCATCCCCTTCCGCTCTCAGAGCAATTGCCAGCGGTTCTATGGCCAACGCAAACAGCAGTGGGGAGAGGGGGCATCCCTGTCTTGTCCCGCGGTGTAGTCTAAAATACTCAGATATCGTCCTGTTCATCCTTACACTAGCCTCCGGGGCCTGATATAGCAGTTTATCCCAGTCCACAAAGCCCTCTCCAAACCCAAACCGTCCCAGCACCTCCCATAAATAGTCCCACTCCACCCGGTCAAATGCCTTTTCGGCATCCATTGCCACCACTACCTCTACCTCTCTGCCCTCCGGGGGCATCATAATCACATTGAGTAGCCTTCTTAGATTGGCTATCAGTTGCCTGCCCTTAACAAACCCTGTTTGGTCCTCCACAATCACGTCCGGTACGCAGTCTTCGATTCTGGTCACCAGGATCTTGGCCAGCAGTTTAGCGTCTACATTAATCAGGGAGATTGGCCTATAGGACCCACAGACCTTCGGATCCTTATCCCGTTTTAATATCAGCGAGATGGTGGCTTGTGACATCGTCGGGGGTAGCACCCCATTGTCCCTCGCCTCATTAAACACCCTAACCAGCACCGGCCCCAGTATACCCGCAAACTTTTTGTAGAACTCCACTGGATACCCATCCGGCCCCGGGGCTTTACCCAACTGTATGGCCTTCAGGCCCCCCCATTACTTCTTCAGCTCTAATCGGGGCCCCCAGTCCCTCTACCATCCCCCTGCCCACCTTTGGGAAGGTCAGCCCATCTAAGAAGCGCCTCATCCCCTCCGGCCCCTGGGGGGTTCCGAGGTATACAGCTTACTGTAAAAGTCCCTGAATACCCTGTTCAGTCCTGCCGGGTCTCCCACCTGGTTCCCTGCCCCGTCCACTACCGTCCCTATCTCCCTGGCCGCCTCCCTCTTCCTAAGTTGCTGAGCAAGCATTCTGCTGGCTTTCTCTCCATACTCGTACACCGCGCCCCTGGCCTTTCTGAGTTGCTCTACGGCCTTCCCAGTGGATAGCGCTCCCAGCTCTGCCTGCAGTCTCTGTCGTTCCCTAAGTAGCTCTGCCCTTGGGGAGTCAGCATATTCCCTATCCGTCTGTGTAATCTCCTGCACCAGTCTGTCCATCTCCGCCCTATCCGTTCTGTCCCTATGGGCTCGGATTGGGATCAGTTCCCCTCTCACCACCGCCTTCAGTGCCTCCCAAAGCACCGCTGCTGAGACTTCCCCTGTATCGTTGACCTGCAGGTAGTCCTGCATGCATTTCCCCACTCTCTCACACACACACCCTCATCTGCCAACAATCCCACCTCTAACCTCCATTGTGGGCGCTGGTAACTTTCTTTGCAGACCAGCAGGTCGACCCGATGTGGAGCATGGTCCGAAATAGTATTCGCTGAGTATTCTGTATCCCTCACCCCCTCCAAAAAGTCCCTACTCATAATAAAGAAGTCAGTACGAGAATAAACCTTGTGAACATGTGAATAGAATGAGAACTCCTTCCCCGTCGGCCGGCTGATTCTCCACAGGTCTACCCCCCCCATTTGTTCCATGAACCCTCTCAGTTCTCTTACCATTGCCGAGACCCTGCCCGTTCTGGAGCACGACCGGTCGGGGTCGAGGACTGTATTGAAGTCCCCAACCATAATCAACTTATGCGAATCCAAGTCGGGGATTTTCCCCAGCAGCCTTTTGATGAAATCTACATCATCCCAATTTGGAGCGTAAACATTCACTAGGACCACCTTCACCCCCTCAAGCTTGCCCCGGACCATGAGAAATCTACCCCCCCCCCCCCCCCCCCCCCCCAATCCGCAACTGTGCTGACCGCCTCAAACTTAACCCGTTTGTTAATCATGATCGCGACCCCTCTGGTCTCAGCGTCATGCCCCGAATGGAACACCTGGCTAACCCAGCCTTTCCGTAATCTAATCTGGTCCGCCACTTTCAAATGCGTCTCCTGCAGCAACATTACATCCGCCTTCAGAGCCCATAAGTGCGCGAATACACGTGTCCTCTTGACCGGCCCGTTTAATCCTCTAACATTCCAGGTGATCAGCCTGGTAGGAGGGCACCCTGCAACCCCCCCCCATGTCGATCAGCCATCCCCCTTCTTGGGCCTACCCCCTGCCCATGTGCCACGCCTCCCCGGTCTGCCTCTTGGCAGCTCCCACCCCCGACCCCTTCCCTGTTACCTGGTTCAGTTCCCTCCCTCGTCAGCAGATCATCTCCCCCCCCCCAGCAACAACCCCTTGTAACCTAACCCCTGCCATATACTGGCTGTATACACCCCCCCCCACCTCGCTCCCGTTGACTAGCTCAAAGCAGCTAGGCTGGTGGCTCTCAACTCCGGCGCCACCATGTCTCCCACCTATTGTCCCCCCCCCTCCCCCCCCCCCCCCCCCCCCCCCGCCCATCAACACCACCTCCCCAGAACAGCCCTGTTCGAGCAATCGCTCTGGGACCGAGACAGAGAGAAAACAAACAAAGAACAAAGCAACATTCCCAGAAGAGAAAAAAAGCAAAGAGAACCCGAACAGCCCCCCAGCACCCAGCAACTTAAACTTTAACTATCACTTTGGCTTTAACTTTAAAACTTTCAGGCAGGCAAACACAAACACAAGAACACCCCAGGTTTAAGTAAAAGAGCATGCCGAACGACATCGCTAACACGAAGGGCAATCTGTGAACCATTGCAGACATCCCTTAGTACACTCTAACTTGAGTCCATGGGTCCTCAGTTCGGCACCAGTCCATGCCCCTTAGCAAAGTCCATTGTTTCCTCCGGGTCGGCAAAATAATGTTGCTGTTCCCGGTATGTGATCCAAAGTCACGGCGGGAAAAGTAGCCCAAACTTGACCTTTTTAAACAGAATCTCTTTAATTTGTCTGTGGGCTGCCCTCCTTCTGGCCACCTCCTGGCTCAGATCCTGGTAGATGTACAGGACACTGTTGTTCCATGAGCAGTTCCTCGTGCTCTTGGCCCACTGTAGAACCCACTCTTTGTCCATGGACCTATGGAACCTGACCACCATCGCCGCCCCCCCCCCTTCGTGGCTGCCTCTCCTGCACTCTGTGTGCCCTGTCCAGCTCCAACGGACGCGGGAAGAAATCATCCCCCACTAGCTTCTGCAGCATGTCTGCCACATATGCCGTGGCATCCACTCCCTCGGCCCCCTCCAGGAGCCCAACGATTCTCAGATTCTGCCGGCGAGACCTGTTTTCCAGGTCCTCCAGCCTGTCCATCAGCCTTGCTTGCTGCTCCTTCAACTTACTAATTTCCACGTCTGCCACCGTTTGGAAATCCAGGGGCTGGTTTAGCTCACCAGGCTAAATCGCTGGCTTTTAAAGCAGACCAAGCAGGCCAGCAGCACGGTTCGATTCCTGTACCAGCCTCCCCGGACAGGCGCCGGAATGTGGCGACTAGGGGCTTTTCACAGTAACTTCATTGAAGCCTACTCGTGACAATAAGCGCTTTTCATTTCATTTCATTTCTTCCACTGTCTTCTCCAGTGCCTGGACCTTCTTATCCTGAGCGTCCAGCCTCTGGTCAAGTCGCTCCATCACTTTCTGGAGCGGTTCCAAATTATCCCGCTTCAGTGCTGCGAAGCTCTCTTTCATGACCTGCAGCATGTTGTCCAGTGCTGTCTGGACCGTCCATTCCGTGGTCTGTTCATCGACCATCTTTCCTCCCACTTGAGCTTTCACACCACATTTGTTCAGCCCTGTCTTCGCCTGTTTTCGCTCCCTTCTGCTCCTTAAGTCCATTCAACTCTGTATGGATTCAGATCTAGAGTGCTATTGTTTTTCACTCCAGCGCTCAAAAGTTCAAAAAAGTCGGGGAAAAAGGTCTTAAAGTCAGACAGTCGAGAGGCACCAAATGTGCGACTTACTCCCTCATAGCCGCCACCGGAAGTCCACATTTATCCACATTATACTGCACCTGCCATGCACATGCCAACTCATCAGCCTGTCCAAATCCCGCTGAAGAATCTGTGCTCACAGCTCACCCTCCCACTCAACTTTGTATCATCTGCAGATTTGGAGATAATACATTTAGTTCCCTCGTCCAAATCATTAATATACAATGTGAACAGTTGGTACCCCACTAGTCGCTGCCTGTCAATCGGAAAAAGACCCATTTATTCCAACTTTTTGCTTCCTCCTTGCTAACCAGCTTTCTATCCATCTCAAGACACTATGCGGAATCCCTTGTGCTTTAACTTTACATAGTAATTTGCCATGTGAGACCTTGTTGAAAGTCTTCTGAAAGTCTAATTAAACCACATCCACCAGTTCTCCCTGGTCAACTAAGCTGGTTACATCTTCAAAGAATTCTAGTAGATTTGTCAAGCATGATTTTCCTTTCATAAATCCATGCTGACTTTGTCTGATTACCCCACTGCTTTCCAAATGCTGTGCTATTAAATCCTTGATAATGTACTCCAGCAACTTCCCTACGACCGATGTTCGGCTCACTGGTCCATAGTTAGTTCCCTGTTTTCTCTCTCCCTCCCTTTATGAATAGCAGGGTTATATCAGCTACCCTTCAATCGATAGGAACCAAGACAGAGTCCAAAGAATTTTGGAAAATTACCACCAATGGATCTACTATTTCTAGGGCCATTTTATAAATACTCTGGGACGAAGATTATCAGGCCCTGGAGATTTATCCACCTTCACTTTTTCCAAACCATTAATTTACTAATACGAATTTCCTTCAATTCCTCACTGAGACGTGTCTTTCTCAGAACTTCTGGTACATTATTCACGTCTCCCTTTGTGAAGACAGAAGCAAAGTATGAATTTAGTTCCTCGGTCATTTCTTTGTTCCCCGTTATGAATTTCCCCGTTTCTGGCCTACATTGATTTTTATCAATCTTTTTCATTTTCACACCAATAGAGACTTTTACAGTCAGTTTTTATGTCCCTCGCTAGCTAACTTTCATGCCTGTGTGTGCTTCTGTACATGTGTCTGTGTGGGCTGTTATGTGTGTGCCTGTGTGTGCTTCTGTGCATGTGTCTTTGTGGGCTGTTATGTGTGTGCCTGTGTGTGCTTCTGTACATGTGTCTGTGTGGGCTGTTATGTGTGTGCCTGTGTGTGCTTCTGTGCATGTGTCTGTGTAGGCTATGTTATATGTGTGCCTGTGTGTGCTTCTGTGCATGTGTCTGTGTGGGCTGTGTTATATGTGTGCCTGTGTGTGCTTCTGTGCATGTGTCTGTGTGGGCTGTGTTATATGTGTGCCTGTGTGTGCTTCTGTGCATGTGTCTGTGTGGGCTGTTATGTGTGTGCCTGTGTGTGCATCTGTATGCGTCTGTGTGCACCTGTGTGAAATGAAAATTGCTTATTGTCACAAGTAGACTTCAAATGAAGTTACTGTGTGTGTCCCTCAGTGTCCCCCTAGTCCCTCAGTGTCCCCCTAGTCTCCACATTCCAGCACCTGTTCGGGGAGCTATGTGTGCACCTGTGTCTGTGTGAGCATGCATCTGTGTGACACCCACTGAAACCAGATATGCTCAGATTGAGGAGGAGTGCTTGGGTCTTCTCACCGGCATCCTCAAATTTCATGATTATGTCTACGGCCTGCCGACGTTCACTGTCGAGACGGATCATAGGCCTTTGGTCCACATAATCCAGGACCTGAATGACATGATGCCTCGGTTGCAGAGAATCCTGCTTAAACTTGGGAGGTATGACTTTAACTTGGTGTACACACCTGGCAAGGAGCTCATCATCACTGATGCATTGTCCCGTTCTATCACCTCACCCAGTGAGCCGCTGGAGATCACAGGTGCAGCTGTGTGCTAGCACTCTCCCGGCGACAGATGAGAAGGTAGTTCCCACCCGTGATGAGACAGCCAAAGACCCCCTCTTGCAGCGCATCATCCACACCTCACCAATGGCTGGCAGAAAGGGCAGTGCCCACAATTTTACAATGTGAAGGATGACCTGACGGTGATTGATGGTACCCTCCTCAAGATGGACAGGATTGTCATTCCGCTCAGTCTCCAGAGCTTGGTACTGCGCCAGATTCATGAGGGACACCTGGGCGTCGAGAATTGCAGACGCAGAGCCCGGCAGGCTGTCTACTGGCCCGGTATCAGCCAGGACATCACGAACATGGTCCTGAACTGTGCTATCTGTCAGCGGTTCCAGCCAGCGCAGAGCAAGGAGATGCTCCAACAGCATGACACAGTGACCTCTCCATGGTCCAAGTTTGGCATCGATCTCTTTCATGCGAATGGTCGCGACGACGTATTGATCATCGACTATTTCTCGAATTACCCTGAGGAGCTGAAGCTCCCGGACCTCATCTCTCGGACCGTCATCCTGTAAGGAGACCTTCTCAAGGCATGGCATCCTAATCACAGTCATGAGCGACAATGGCCAGTGCTTAACCAGTCGAGAATGGTCCACGTTGGCCCAATTTCCAGCATGTCACCTCCAGTCTGCACTCTCCGCAGTCTAATGGAAAAGTCGAGAAAGGGGTGCACATTGTGAAACAGTTCATCTGTAAATACGCCAATAAAACATTAAAAAAAGGGGATATGTCATGATACGCAAACATGCAGCTAATGAACACATAGAATAGGACACGACCAATGAGCAGTCAGGACACTCAGGGGTGGTATCTAACTATAAAAGGGATGAGGCACTCACACCCACCTCTTTCCACAGACCAACATCTACAGAGTGAGACAGGGTGTATCCTCAGCATCACCACCCAGCACATGGCTTAGAGCAAGGCTGGTTCAGTTAGACTGAGTTACTACATTTAGATTAGCAGAGAGTCAGACTCATTGAGAACTGTGCTAATAGTTCAATAAAACACATTGAACTCACTTCAAAGTCTGGAGCATCTTTTACTCAAAAATGCATCAAGTGGCAGCTTGTGTTATTCCAAATTACATAACACAACATGCGTTTCTCTCAGTGTGTGTCTCTCAGTGTGTGTGTCCTTAAGTGTGCATTTCTCTCAGCGTGTGTCTCTCAGTGTGTGTGTCCCTCAGTGTGTGTCCCTCAGTGTGCGTTTCTCTCAGTGAGTGTCTCTAAGTGTGTGTGTCCCTCAGTGTGCGTTTCTCTCAGTGAGTGTCCCTCAGTGTGTGTCTCACGGTGTGTGTCCCTCAGTGTGCGTTTCTCTCAGTGTATGTCCCTCAGTATGTGTGTCCCTCAGTGTATGTCCCTCAGTGTGTGTCTCTCAGAGTGTGTGTCCCTCAGTGTGTGTCTCCCAGTGTGTGTCCCTCAGTGTGTGTCCCTCAGTGTGTGTGTCCCTCAGTATGTGTGTCCCTCAGTGTGTGTGTCCCTCAGTATGTGTGTCTCTCAGAGTGTGTGTCCCTCAGTGTGTGTCTCCCAGTGTGTCCCTCAGTGTGTGTGTCCCTCAGTGTGTGTCTCTCAGTGTGTGTCTCTCAGTGTGTGTGTCCCTCAGTATGTGTGTCCCTCAGTGTGTGTGTCCCTCAGTATGTGTGTCCCTCAGTGTGTGTGTCACTCAGTGTGTGTCCCTCAGTGCGTGTCCCTCAGTGTGTGTCACTCAGTGTGTGTCCCTCAGTGTGTGTGTCCCTCAGTATGTGTGTCCCTCAGTGTGTGTGTCCCTCAGTATGTGTGTCTCTCAGAGTGTGTGTCCCTCAGTGTGTGTCTCCCAGTGTGTCCCTCAGTGTGTGTGTCTCTCAGTGTGTGTGTCTCTCAGTGTGTGTCCCTCAGTATGTGTGTCCCTCAGTGTGTGTGTCCCTCAGTGTGTGTCTCTCAGTGTGTGTGTCTCTCAGTGTGTCCCTCAGTGTGTGTGTCTCTCAGTGTGTGTCCCTCAGTGCGTGTCCCTCAGTGTGTGTGTCCCTCAGTGTGTGTCTCTCAGTGTGTGTGTCTCTCAGTGTATGTCCCTCAGAGTGTGTCCCTCAGTGTGTGTCCCTCAGTGTGTGTCCCTCAGTGTGTGTGTCCCTCAGTGTGTGTCCCTCAGTGTGTGTGTCCCTCAGTGTGTGTCCCTCAGTGTGTGTCTCTCAGTGTGTGTCTCCCAGTGTGTGTCCCTCAGTGTGTGTCCCTCTGTGTGTCCCTCAGTGTGTGTGCCCCTCAGTGTGTGTCTCTCAGTGTGTGTGTCCCTCAGTGTGTGTCCCTCAGTGTGTGTCCCTCAGTGTGTGTCTCTCAGTGTGTGTCTCTCAGTGTGTGTCCCTCAGTGTGTGTCCCTCAGTGTGTGTGTCCCTCTGTGTGTCCCTCAGTGTGTGTGTCCCACAGTGTGTGTCCCTCAGTGTGTGTCCCTCAGTGTGTGTCTCTCAGTGTGTGTGTCCCTCAGTGTGTGTGTCCCTCAGTGTGTGTCCCTCAGTGTGTGTCCCTCAGTGTGTGTGTCCCTCAGTGTGTGTCCCTCAGTGTGTGTCTCTCAGTGTGTGTCCCTCAGTGTGTGTCCCTCAGTGTGTGTGTCCCTCAGTGTGTGTCCCTCAGTGTGTGTCCCTCAGTGTGTGTGTCTCTCAGTGTGTGTCCCTCAGTGTGTGTCCCTCAGTGTGTGTCTCTCAGTGTGTGTCCCTCAGTGTGTGTCTCTCAGTGTGTGTCTCTCAGTATGTGTGTCCCTCAGTATGTGTGTCCCTCAGTGTGTGTGTCTCTCAGTGTGTGTGTCCCTCAGTGTGTGTGTCCCTCAGTGTGTGTGTCCCTCAGTGTGTGTGTCTCTCAGTGTGTGTGTCCCTCAGTGTGTGTCTCTCAGTGTGTGTGTCTCTCAGTGTGTGTGTCCCTCAGTGTGTGTCTCTCAGTGTGTGTGTCTCTCAGTGTGTGTGTCCCTCAGTGTGTGTCTCTCAGTGTGTGTCTCCCAGTGTGTGTCCCTCAGTGTGTGTGTCCCTCAGTGTGTGTGTCCCTCAGTGTGTGTGTCTCTCAGTGTGTGTGTCCCTCAGTGTGTGTCTCTCAGTGTGTGTGTCTCTCAGTGTGTGTGTCCCTCAGTGTGTGTCTCTCAGTGTGTGTCTCCCAGTGTGTGTCCCTCAGTGTGTGTGTCCCTCAGTGTGTGTGTCCCTCAGTGTGTGTGTCCCTCAGTGTGTGTGTCCCTCAGTGTGTGTCCCTCAGTCTGTGTGTCCCTCAGTGTGTGTCCCTCAGTCTGTGTGTCCCTCAGTGTGTGTGTCCCTCAGTGTGTGTCCCTCTGTGTGTCGCTCAGTGTGTGTGTCTCTCAGTGTGTGTCCCTCTGTGTGTCTCTCAGTGTGTGTGTCCCTCAGTGTGTGTGTCTCTCAGTGTGTGTCTTCCAGTGTGTGTCCCTCAGTGTGTGTGTCCTCAGTGTGTGTGTCTCTCAGTGTGTGTGTCCCTCAGTGTATGTCCCTCAATATGTGTGTCCCTCAGTGTGTGTGTCCCTCAGTGTGTGTCCCTCAGTATGTGTGTCTCTCAGTGTGTGTCCCTCAGTGTGTGTGTCCCTCAGTCTGTGTGTCCCTCAGTGTGTGTCCCTCAGTGTGTGTGTCCCTCAGTGTGTGTCCCTCAGTGTGTGTGTCTCTCAGTGTGTGTGTCTCTCAGTGTGTGTCCCTCAGTGTGTGTGTCCCTCAGTGTGTGTGTCCCTCAGTGTATGTCCCTCAATATGTGTGTCCCTCAGTGTGTGTGTCCCTCAGTGTGTGTCCCTCAGTATGTGTGTCTCTCAGTGTGTGTCCCTCAGTGTGTGTGTCTCAGTGTGTGTCCCTCAGTCTGTGTGTCCCTCAGTGTGTGTCTCTCAGTGTGTCCCTCAGTGTGTGTGTCCCTCAGTGTGTGTCCCTCAGTGTGTGTGTCCCTCAGTGTGTGTCTCTCAGTGTGTGTCTCTCAGTGTGTGTCTCTCAGTGTGTGTCTCTCAGTGTGTGTGTCTCTCAGTGTGTGTCTCTCTCAGTGTGTGTCTCTCAGTGTGTCTCTCTCAGTGTGTGTCTCTCAGTGTGTCTCTCTCAGTGTGTGTCTCTCAGTGTGTGTCTCTCAGTGTGTGTCTCTCAGTGTGTGTCTCTCAGTGTGTGTCTCTCAGTGTGTGTCTCTCAGTGTGTGTCTCTCAGTGTGTGTCTCTCAGTGTGTGTCTCTCAGTGTGTGTCTCTCAGTGTGTGTCTCTCAGTGTGTGTCTCTCTCAGTGTGTCTCTCTCAGTGTGTGTCTCTCAGTGTGTCTCTCTCAGTGTGTGTGTCTCTCAGTGTGTGTCTCTCTCAGTGTGTGTCTCTCTCAGTGTGTGTCTCTCAGTGTGTGTCTCTCAGTGTGTCTCTCAGTGTGTCTCTCAGTGTGTGTCTCTCAGTGTGTCTCTCTCAGTGTGTGTCTCTCAGTGTGTGTCTCTCAGTGTGTGTCTCTCAGTGTGTCTCTCTCAGTGTGTGTCTCTCAGTGTGTGTCTCTCTCAGTGTGTGTCTCTCAGTGTGTGTCTCTCAGTGTGTGTCTCTCTCAGTGTGTGTCTCTCAGTGTGTGTCTCTCAGTGTGTGTCTCTCTCAGTGTGTCTCTCTCAGTGTGTGTCTCTCTCAGTGTGTGTCTCTCAGTGTGTGTCTCTCTCAGTGTGTGTCTCTCTCAGTGTGTGTCTCTCAGTGTGTGTCTCTCAGTGTGTGTCTCTCAGTGTGTGTCTCTCAGTGTGTGTCTCTCAGTGTGTGTGTCTCTCAGTGTGTCTCTCTCAGTGTGTGTCTCTCAGTGTGTGTCTCTCAGTGTGTGTCTCTCAGTGTGTGTCTCTCTCAGTGTGTGTCTCTCTCAGTGTGTGTCTCTCAGTGTGTGTCTCTCAGTGTGTGTCTCTCTCAGTGTGTGTCTCAGTGTGTGTGTCTCTCAGTGTGTGTCTCTCAGTGTGTGTCTCTCTCAGTGTGTCTCTCTCAGTGTGTGTCTCTCAGTGTGTGTCTCTCAGTGTGTGTCTCTCAGTGTGTGTCTCTCTCAGTGTGTGTCTCACAGTGTGTGTCTCTCAGTGTGTGTCTCTCAGTGTGTGTCTCTCAGTGTGTGTGTCCCTCAGTGTGTGTCCCTCAGTGTGTGTGTCTCACAGTGTGTGTCTCTCAGTGTGTGTCTCTCAGTGTGTCTCTCTCAGTGTGTGTCTCACAGTGTGTGTGTCTCTCAGTGTGTGTGTCTCTCAGTGTGTGTCCCTCAGTGGGTGTGTCTCTCAGTGTGTGTCCCTCAGTGGGTGTGTCCCTCAGTGTGTGTGTCTCCCAGTGTGTGTCTCTCAGTGTGTGTCTCTCAGTGTGTGTGTCTCTCAGTGTGTGTGTCTCTCAGTGTGTGTCCCTCAGTGGGTGTGTCTCTCAGTGTGTGTCCCTCAGTGTGTGTCCCTCAGTGTGTGTCCCTCAGTGTGTGTGTCTCTCAGTGTGTGTCCCTCAGTGGGTGTGTCACTCAGTGTGTGTCCCTCAGTGTGTGTGTCTCTCAGTGTGTGTGTCTCTCAGTGTGTGTCTCTCAGTGTGTGTCCCTCAGTGTGTGTGTCTCTCAGTGTGTGTGTCCCTCAGTCTGTGTGTCCCTCAGTGTGTGTCCCTCAGTGTGTGTGTCTCTCAGTGTGTGTGTCCCTCAGTGTGTGTCTCTCAGTGTGTGTCCCTCAGTGTGTGTGTCTCTCAGTGGGTGTGTCCCTCAGTGTGTGTCCCTCAGTGTGTGTGTCCCTCAGTGTGTGTCCCTCAGTGTGTGTGTCTCTCAGTGTGTGTCTTCCAGTGTGTGTCCCTCAGTGTGTGTGTCCCTCAGTGTGTGTGTCCCTCAGTGTGTGTCCCTCAGTGTGTGTGTCTCTCAGTGTGTGTCTTCCAGTGTGTGTCCCTCAATATGTGTGTCCCTCAGTGTGTGTGTCCCTCAGTGTGTGTCCCTCAGTATGTGTGTCTCTCAGTGTGTGTCCCTCAGTGTGTGTGTCTCAGTGTGTGTCTCTCAGTGTGTGTCCCTCAGTCTGTGTGTCCCTCAGTGTGTGTCTCTCAGTGTGTGTCCCTCAGTCTGTGTGTCCCTCAGTGTGTGTCTCTCAGTGTGTCCCTCAGTGTGTGTGTCCCTCAGTGTGTGTCCCTCAGTGTGTGTGTCCCTCAGTGTGTGTGTCTCTCAGTGTGTGTCTCTCAGTTTGTGTGTCTCTCAGTGTGTGTCCCTCAGTGTGTGTGTCTCTCAGTGTGTGTGTCTCTCAGTGTGTGTCTCTCAGTGTGTGTGTCTCTCAGTGTGTGTCCCTCAGTGTGTGTGTCTCTCAGTGTGTGTCCCTCAGTGGGTGTGTCTCTCAGTGTGTGTCCCTCAGTGGGTGTGTCTCTCAGTGTGTGTCTCTCAGTGTGTGTCTCTCAGTGGGTGTGTCTCTCAGTGTGTGTCCCTCAGTGTGTGTGTCTCTCAGTGTGTGTCTCTCAGTGTGTGTCTCTCAGTGTGTGTCCCTCAGTGTGTGTGTCCCTCAGTGGGTGTGTCTCTCAGTGTGTGTCTCTCAGTGTGTGTCTCTCAGTGGGTGTGTCTCTCAGTGTGTGTCCCTCAGTGTGTGTCCCTCAGTGTGTGTGTCCCTCAGTGTGTGTGTCTCTCAGTGTGTGTGTCCCTTAGTGTGTGTCTCTCAGTGTGTGTGTCTCTCAGTGTGTGTCCCTCAGTGTGTGTCTCTCAGTGTGTCTCCCAGTGTGTGTCCCTCAGTGTGTGTGTCCCTCAGTGTGTGTGTCCCTCAGTGTGTGTCCCTCAGTCTGTGTGTCCCTCAGTGTGTGTCCCTCAGTGTGTGTCCCTCTGTGTGTCGCTCAGTGTGTGTGTCCCTCAGTGTGTGTCTCTCAGTGTGTGTCCCTCTGTGTGTCTCTCAGTGTGTGTGTCCCTCAGTGTGTGTGTCTCTCAGTGTGTGTCTCTCAGTGTGTGTCCCTCAGTGTGTGTGTCCCTCAGTGTGTGTGTCTCTCAGTGTGTGTGTCCCTCAGTGTATGTCCCTCAATATGTGTGTCCCTCAGTGTGTGTGTCCCTCAGTGTGTGTCCCTCAGTATGTGTGTCTCTCAGTGTGTGTCCCTCAGTGTGTGTGTCCCTCAGTCTGTGTGTCCCTCAGTGTGTGTCCCTCAGTGTGTGTGTCCCTCAGTGTGTGTCCCTCAGTGTGTGTGTCTCTCAGTGTGTGTCTTCCAGTGTGTGTCCCTCAGTGTGTGTGTCCCTCAGTGTGTGTGTCCCTCAGTGTATGTCCCTCAATATGTGTGTCCCTCAGTGTGTGTGTCCCTCAGTGTGTGTCCCTCAGTATGTGTGTCTCTCAGTGTGTG
This sequence comes from Scyliorhinus canicula, assembly GCF_902713615.1. Taxonomy (NCBI): domain Eukaryota; kingdom Metazoa; phylum Chordata; class Chondrichthyes; order Carcharhiniformes; family Scyliorhinidae; genus Scyliorhinus; species Scyliorhinus canicula. The sequence continues at coordinate 54,454,743 of NC_052157.1, forward strand.
TCCCTCAGTGTGTGTGTCTCAGTGTGTGTCCCTCAGTCTGTGTGTCCCTCAGTGTGTGTCTCTCAGTGTGTGTGTCCCTCAGTGTGTGTGTCCCTCAGTGTGTGTCCCTCAGTGTGTGTGTCCCTCAGTGTGTGTCTCTCAGTGTGTGTGTCCCTCAGTGTGTGTGTCTCTCAGTGTGTGTGTCTCTCAGTGTGTGTCTCTCAGTGTGTGTGTCTCTCAGTGTGTGTCCCTCAGTGTGTGTGTCTCTCAGTGTGTGTCCCTCAGTGGGTGTGTCTCTCAGTGTGTGTCCCTCAGTGGGTGTGTCTCTCAGTGTGTGTCCCTCAGTGGGTGTGTCTCTCAGTGTGTGTCCCTCAGTGGGTGTGTCTCTCAGTGTGTGTCTCTCAGTGTGTGTGTCTCTCAGTGGGTGTGTCTCTCAGTGTGTGTCCCTCAGTGTGTGGGTCTCTCAGTGTGTGTCCCTCAGTGGGTGTGTCTCTCAGTGTGTGTCCCTCAGTGTGTGTGTCTCTCAGTGTGTGTGTCTCTCAGTGGGTGTGTCTCTCAGTGTGTGTCCTCAGTGTGTGTCTCTCAGTGTGTGTGTCTCTCAGTGGGTGTGTCTCTCAGTGTGTGTCCCCAGTGTGTGGGTCTCTCAGTGTGTGTCCCTCAGTGGGTGTCTCTCAGTGTTGTCCTCAGTGTGTGTGTCTCTCAGTGGGTGTGTCCCTCAGTGTGTGTGTCCTCAGTGTGTGTGTCTCTCAGTGTGTGTGTCTCTCAGTGTGTGTCTCTCTCAGTGTGTCTCTCAGTGTGTGTGTCTCTCAGTGTGTGTCTCTCAGTGTGTGTCTCTCTCAGTGTGTGTGTCTCTCAGTGTGTCTCTCTCAGTGTGTGTCTCTCTCAGTGTGTCTCTCAGTGTGTCTCTCTCAGTGTGTGTCTCTCAGTGTGTGTCTCTCAGTGTGTGTCTCTCAGTGTGTGTCTCTCAGTGTGTGTCTCTCTCAGTGTCTCTCTCAGTGTGTCTCTCTCAGTGTGTGTCTCTCAGTGTGTGTCTCTCAGTGTGTGTCTCTCAGTGTGTGTCTCTCAGTGTGTGTCTCTCAGTGTGTCTCTCAGTGTGTGTCTCTCAGTGTGTCTCTCTCAGTGTGTGTGTCTCTCTCAGTGTGTGTCTCTCAGTGTGTGTCTCTCAGTGTGTGTCTCTCAGTGTGTGTGTCTCTCAGTGTGTGTCTCTCAGTGTGTCTCTCTCAGTGTGTCTCTCAGTGTGTCTCTCAGTGTGTCTCTCAGTGTGTGTCTCTCAGTGTGTGTGTCTCTCAGTGTGTGTCCCTCAGTATGTGTCTCTCAGTGTGTCTCTCAGTGTGTGTCTCTCAGTGTGTGTCCCTCAGTGTGTGTCTCTCAGTGTGTGTCCCTCAGTGTGTGTCCCTCAGTGTGTGTCCCTCAGTGTGTGTCCCTCAGTGTGTGTCTCTCAGTGT